>NW_014595245.1:0-631 GCF_000485595.1 Priapulus caudatus | reverse complement strand
GTGTGTGTGTGTGTGTGTGTGTGTGTGTGTGTGTGTGTGTGTGTGTGTGTGTGTGTGTGTGTGTGTGTGTGTGTGTGTGTGCCTGCGTGCGTGTGCGTGCGTACGTGTGCGTGAGTGGTCAGACAAACAGGAATCTAACGTAGAATGGTTTCCGTCAAGCGCAGTCTGACTCAGGCATTTCTCTACGAGCGACGCAGGCGCCACCTAGCGGCGGGAGCGGTAGGCGGGAGGACGGCGCAGCCATTATGCCGCGTGTACATGTGTGCTGATAGAACGATGCTGCGGGCATCTCACGAGACCGCTCAGACCGGCGCAGCCACGCTCTCAAACATTTATTATTCAATTATCGTTAACGTCTAAGCGGTAAATTATTCAGCCGGAAGCTGTGGCTGCTGCGGCCGTGAGTGCGGAGTCACTGTTGACTATGCATTCGACTGTCGTCGAAGCGCATTCGTTCACTTGCAGGCAAAATAAGGCGAAAAACGCAGTCTAGAAAATTAAAATGTAAAGTTCATCTTGGGAATTTTTTGAGAACTTACGCGCTGAAGATTAATGTTGCGAGATTTAACTAAATTAAAATATATATTTATACATACACACACACATATACATATATATATATATATATATA
>NW_014595244.1:0-631 GCF_000485595.1 Priapulus caudatus | reverse complement strand
ACATGTTACACGTTACATGTTATACCGTTACATGTTATACCGTTACATGTTATACCGTTACATGTTACACGTTACATGTTATACCGTTACATGTTATACGGTTACATGTTATACCGTTACATGTTACACCGGTACATGTTATACCGTTACATGTTATACCGTTACATGTTATACCGTTACATGTTGTACCGTTCCATGTTATACCGTTACATGTTATACCGTTACATGTTATACCGCTACATGTTATACAGTTACATGTTACACGTTACATGTTATACCGTTACATGTTACACGTTACATGTTACATGTCAATCGGCGCCCAGCAACTAAAGTTCCGCTAGTTGGCTAGACGTCCGTTGTTTCCGCGTTTACGGAAAACTAAAGTAAGGCACAAGTAAAAGTTTCTTTAGTCTAAGCCATCCCGTGCAGTCCCCGCCTGCGCAATTCACGTATAAGACTGTAATATGGCTCGTAATTTTGGGAGTTCGTGCGATACACACGCAAACACACGCAGACGCACGGGCAACGCACACGCACACCCACGCACGCACGCACGCATACACGCGCGCGCACGCACGCACGCACGCACGCACGCACACACACACACACACACACACACAACAAACACACT
>NW_014595243.1:0-631 GCF_000485595.1 Priapulus caudatus | reverse complement strand
TAACAGATGATCAACCATGCAGTCGCAAATGTGGATATACGGTCTGCATGCATCTCGTGTGTATGTACGATGTGTATGATACGGACATGTACATACATCTCGTGTGTATGTACGATGTGTATGATACGGACATGTACATACATCTCGTGTGTATGTACGATGTGTATGATACGGACATGTATATATATATCGTGTGTATGTACGATGTGTATGATACGGACATGTATATACATCTCGTGTGTATGTACGATGTGTATGATACGGACATGTATATACATCTCGTGTGTATGTATGATGTGTATGATACGGACATATATATACATCTTGTGTGTATGTACGATGTGTATAATACGGACATGTATATACATCTTGTGTGTATGATGATGTATGTATGATGTGTATGATATGGACGTGTATAATCATCTCGTGACTGTATTATATTTCATGATGCTGTTCATACTCATGCATCGTGCGCGCACACTCTGCGATACAATGACGCGACGCACAATACGACCGATCACATAAAATATTGAAATCATTCTGAATTTCATCATTATTAAAAAAGAGAAATAGCGCACTAGTCAGATCGACTTATTCTCTCTCTCTCTCTATTTTTCTCTCGCGCTCCCCT
>NW_014595242.1:0-631 GCF_000485595.1 Priapulus caudatus | reverse complement strand
GTGCTTGCGTGCGTGCATGCGTGCTTGCGTGCTTGCGTGCGTACTTGCGTGCTGGCGTGCGTACGTGCGTGCTTGCGTGCGTGCTTGCGTGCGTGAGTGTGTATAAGTCACTATAACAATGACCCGGCTGCAATATTAAGTGACCTGCGTGCATTCCACGGACTCGGTTCATCTCACTTGTCAGCTGATAGCAGGAGTGAAGAATAACATTATATATCTATATATCGTTATATCTAATATATAATCTATTATATCTATTATTATATTCACTCCTGATCGTCTCTTATTTACAGCAGCCGGAGAGATGCAGACACAGATAGAGAGAGGGCAGAGCGGTGGCGCCGCCTCGGTGTGTGTGCTATAGTATTGCACGTAGTCAGCTTATACTGATAAAGATCATGTCTCTCGCTCGCTTCTTGCCAAATAATACACACACGCACGCACGCACGCACGAAGGCACGCACGCACGCACGCACGCACGCACGCACGCACTCATACACGCACACATATGCATACACACACATACACACACATACACACACATATGCATACACACACACACACACACATACATACATATACACGCACGCACGCACGCACGCACGCGCGCGCGCACACACACACACGCACA
>NW_014595241.1:0-631 GCF_000485595.1 Priapulus caudatus | reverse complement strand
AGAGAGGGAGAGGAAGAGAGAGCGAAGACGTGTAGACACGCTTCAACTCGGCCTGCAGAGAGAGAAGGGGGACAATTGTAATGGGAAAGAAAGAGAGAAAGAAATGGAAAAAGGTTGAAGTGGAGGGGAGGATATAGAGAGAAAAGGACAGAGGGAGAGAGAGGAAGAGAGACGGAGAGAAATAGGGAAGAGAGTGATGAAAAAAGAAGAGAGAGGGGTGACATGGAGAGAGAGGAAGGGAGAGCGAAGACGTGTAGACACGCTTCAGTTCGGCCTGCAGAGGAGAAGGGAGAAAAGAGTGATGAGACAGGAAGACAGCGGGGAGAGAAAGATAGAGAGATGGTGGGAGAGGAGAAAGAGGGGATAAAGGGAAGAGAGAAAGCGAGAGGAAGAAAGAGACAGCAGAAGAGATGTAGACAGCGAGAGAATAAAAAAGGGGTGAGCGAGATAGAGAGGGATAGAGAGAGAAAGAAAGAAAGAGGAAGGGGAAAGCGCGAGATATAGACAAAGGAAGAGACGGGATAGAATGAAAGAGATAGAGAGAGAGAGAAAGATAGACAAAAAGAGAGAAGATGGGAGATGGAGAAAGAAAGAGAGAAAAAAGAAAGAAAATGAGAGTGAGCGAGAAGGC
>NW_014595240.1:0-631 GCF_000485595.1 Priapulus caudatus | reverse complement strand
ATTGTACGGTGTGTTATTGTACTGTGTGTTATTGTACTGTGTGTTATTGTACTGTGCGTTATTGTACTGTGCGTTATTGTACTGTGCGTTATTGTACTGTGCGTTATTGTACTGTGCGTTATTGTACTGTGCGTTATTGTACTGTGCGTTATTGTACTGTGTTATTGTAATGTGTGTTATTGTACTGCGTGTTATTGTACTGCGTGTTATTGTACTGCGTGTTATTGTACTGCGTGTTATTGTACTGTGTGTGTTATTGTACTGTGTGTGATATTGTACTGTGTTATTGTAATGTGTGTTATTGTACTGTGTTATTGTAATGTGTGTTATTGTACTGTGTGTTATTGTACTGTGTGTTATTGTACTGTGTTATTGTAATGTGTGTTATTGTAATGTGTGTTACTGTACTGCATGTTATTGTACTGTGTGTTATTGTACTGCGTGTTATTGTAAGGCGTGTTATTGTAATGTGTGTGTTATTGTACTGTGTGTGTTATTGTACTGTGTGTGTTATTGTACTGTGTGTTATTGTACTGCGTGTTATTGTACTGCGTGTTATTGTACAGTGTGTTATTGTACTGCGTGTTATTGTACTGTGTGTTATTGTACTGTGTGTTATTGTACAGTGTGT
>NW_014595239.1:0-631 GCF_000485595.1 Priapulus caudatus | reverse complement strand
CACACACACACGCACGCACGCACGCACACACACACACGCACGCACACACATACACACACACACACACACACGACACGACACGCACGCACACACACACACACACACACACACACACACAACACACACACACACACACACACACTCGCGCGCGCGCACCCCCACATATAAAGATATATATATATATAAATAAATATATATATATTGTATATACCCCGTGCGTTATAGCCCGTTCTTTGTACGTGTGCGAGCGTGAACCGTGGAATAAATCGTGGATGTCGCGGCGATGACGCGCATGCGTAGAAGCTGCCGCGTCTTTGTCGGCGAAACTAACCCGTCGAAATAGTCGTGTCGTGCTGGCCAACGACACGCACGACACTGATTGACACATTCTCGTTCGCACGTGGGAGGGGGGGCTTTGGGAGCGGGTTACGGGGAATAATTCGTATTCCTGATTGCGCGATACACATGTATGCTATGCTGAAATGCGAATGAGTGAGACGGACTGCTAAGTAATGATGCTAACTGTAAGTCTACGGATCTTTTAAGATTGGATCGCAGTTTGATATGAAGGAGGCGCAAATCATCGTGGATTTGCTGCGTCGTACGTCGTACACTGGTATGCTGACGGTTT
>NW_014595238.1:0-631 GCF_000485595.1 Priapulus caudatus | reverse complement strand
AAGGCCGCGAGTTCATCACAGAGTATCTGGGTGAGCAATTTCCGATGATAGTCGAGTCGGTTGGTTATAAAGCAATTTATGATCCGGAGAATAAACTGCCACGGAGTTAAGTGAAATCGTCAGCTGCATTAGTAAACCCTAATGCAGCTTAGCCAACCTCAATGTCGCTACAGAAAGGGCCTGACAGCAACACCTTCTCGCCGACCATAATGGTTGCTGCGTTGGTGTTGCCATTAGGAATAATCGGAAAGATCGACGAATCAACGATTCTCAGACTTTCAATTCCCATAACCCCACACTACCGCGACAATTCAGAACACCCCATCAAATACTCATCCACGGCTCTGGCTGCCTGACGCCCTTCTCGTATTGCCCACACCACTAACGACTGCCCCCGGCGCGTATCACCGCAGGCAAATATATTTTTTTCGGAAGTTTGATAGTTCGACTCGGTGGCATCGACGTTGCCGCGGTTATCGAGATCAACCCCGAGATCGCTCAGCAATCCTTCGTGCACCGGATGCACGAAACCCATCGCCAGCAGGATCAGGTCGGCTTTGATGGTGAACTCACTACCTGCGACTTCGGTCATGCGCCATTGGCCATTTTCATCCTGCTTCGATTCCAGGCG
>NW_014595237.1:0-631 GCF_000485595.1 Priapulus caudatus | reverse complement strand
CTCGCTCTTTCTTTGCCTTACCGCTTCAAAACCGTAGCTCACGCCATCTGGTTCTTATATTTCGCGCACGGCATTCTTAAGTGGCCTTGTCGTATCTCTTCTGAGCATCTGGGTCGAATACTCCTGTTGACACGCTTACAGACACGATGCTAGAGAGATACAACCGCGGTTGCAAAAAAATCGACAAGCACTGAAAAATCTCTATTTACAGCCGTCGGTGAGAGAGGGAGAGTGTGACAAAGCAAGAAAGATGGAGAGAGGGTGTTTTCCAGGCAGACAGCATTTTGCCGGTGCTTTTCTAACAATATTACATTCTCTCGCACCAGATGGCAGCACGTGATAGCCTGTGCGCGCGGGTTGCCGCAGGCCACCTCATCAACGGCTGTCGTTACAAACAGCTCCGGTCTTACAAACACCGAAACCCAAACCTCGTGATCCGTCAGCTGGTTAGCAGACACTCGCGTGTTTTTTGTCACTTCACTGACTTCAGACATGTAAGAGAGAAAGAGCAGGAGTATTATTATGACGCAGTGCGTCATCCGACGTCCGTCCGTGAAGCAGACGATAGAGGAGAGAGTCATCGACCGTGCAGGGACAGACGCTCTCTCTCTCTCTTTTTCTCTCTCTCTCT
>NW_014595235.1:0-631 GCF_000485595.1 Priapulus caudatus | reverse complement strand
TATAAATTCATTTATTATAAAAAAATTCATCTAATTACGCTATATCTCGATCACATACTGGCCGGAATACAACCAGTTTCAAGAATAGATTATACCATGGCAATCTGATGACCAATCTGATACCAATCATATACTAAGCCAACTGCAGCAGTAAGTCTAACAACTTGGCAGCTGTCTCCACGTCATGCTGCCATTTGAACTAACGATTTAAAGGTTGAAAGAACTATTAGATTTTTTGTATCGTTTAATAGTTTTCAAGGTCTCTTACAAAACTAGTTTGATATGCTTTTGTGTAATCAGGAATTTGCTATTTGCTCCTTGCAACCATGACCATACGAAACTACCAAATCGTGTTTGTTGTCATAAGTGTAAAAACGCTAGATGAAAAAAGTGCTTTTCATGCACACACCTAGTCACCTACGTATGTACGTCGGTTACTATTATACAGGACTAATGGTAATATACCATATTTTGTGGCTTATAAAACGCTCCAATGCATTAGACGCATCCCAAATTTAAATGGTAGTAATGAGGTCAGCGTTTGACTGCATAATCGCCTGCATCACACAACTAGCAGCCTGGGTTAATAATGACAAATAATAACAATAATAATAATAACGACAGGGGTTAA
>NW_014595234.1:0-631 GCF_000485595.1 Priapulus caudatus | reverse complement strand
CCCTCTCCCCTCCCCCTGTTTCAATTTCATCCTGGGGAGAACCCTGTGAGGGAATGCTGTACGTTTCACCAGTTGAACTCAACATTAAAAATGGCCAGAGGAGTACTTGAACGGAATTTACGTGACATTATTAGGCTCTAGGTAGCAAAGAAACATTGCGACATTGCTAATAAATAGATTTTGTTTATTTTTAATCATGTTATTATTGAAATGGTCCAAGTGCCTGTGGATCAGAGCTTCTAAGAGCTGCACTGATCACTAGCCAATACACTTGTACAAGTTGCCTCTCAGGTAATAGCATCAGTATGTTTTTGCTGGTGCTCAGTGTCAGTTTTAGCTCTATAACTACAGCCCTTTGCTCGCCACAGGACGAAGCTGTGGCGGAGGCGAGACAAGCCTGTGGCGGAGCGAAGGGCTATAGTTCTAGACTGGCTCTATGACAATTTCTAGTAAATGGACCAGGTAGAGTATCCCATCTACTTACGTGATTGAATCTTCCAACTGATCACCTTCAGCCTAATGTACCATAATGTATATATATATAATGTATGTAATAAAAATATACCACCATGTTCTTTAACGACCTGAATGATGACAACAGAAATGAAAGTGTCAATGACACTGTGGCTCA
>NW_014595232.1:0-631 GCF_000485595.1 Priapulus caudatus | reverse complement strand
GTGTGTGTGTGTGTGTGTGTGTGTGTGTGTGTGTGTGTGCGAGCGTGCGTGTGTTTGCGTTCGTTCGCTCGTGCGTGTGTGCGTGCGTGAGTGCGTGCGTGTGTTTGCGTGCGTTCGCTCGGCATGTGTGCGTGCGTGAGTGCGTGAGTGTGTGTGTGTGCGTGCGTGAGTGCGTGAGTGTGTGTGTGTGTGTGTGCGTGAGTGTGTGTGTGCGTGTGTTTGCGTGCGTTCGCTCGGCATGTGTGTGTGTGTGCGTGCGTTCATGTGTGTGCGTGCGTTCGTTTGCGTATTTCTCGTTTTGCGACTAGATGCCAGCAGAACTCTATATCTTATGCTCTTCGCTCCTGGCGCAGCTAATAGATCTACGCTTGATCATACGTGCCCATTATTAGCGCTAGACCTCCTCCTCCTTCTCCTCCTCCTCCTCCTCCTCCTCCTCCTTCTCCTCGTTGTTGTTGTGGTCGCGACGATACGGCATGGGGGTGGATGCGTACATGCGTATACATTGCACGGATGCTAGCATATAGCATGGCTATGCTGCTGCTATGGAGTGAGATCGTAGCTTCTTAAAAAAATTTGGTAAACTGTACGGCTTTTTATAAGCAACAGGTTGTCTCTCTCTCTCTCTCTC
>NW_014595231.1:0-631 GCF_000485595.1 Priapulus caudatus | reverse complement strand
CGTAAGAACATGTCGCTTCGCTACATGCCCAGCAGACAGATGTAAGAATATGTCGCTTCGCTACATGCCCAGCAGACAGATGTAAGAATATGTCGCTTCGCTACATGCCCAGCAGACAGATGTAAGAATATGTCGCTTCGCTACATGCCCAGCAGACAGATCGTAAGAATATGTCGCTTCGCTACATGCCCAGCAGACAGACGTAAGAATATGTCGCTTCGCTACATGCCCAGCAGACAGACGTAAGAATATGTCACTTCGCTACATGCCCAGCAAACAGATAGACATGGGTATTTTTGCTTTAATCTTTGATGCAGCGTCGATGTTAGCCTTTCATCAGCTGAAAGCCGCGGCGCGTGGGATTTACACTGTCTCCTTTTACACATTCTCCTTCCTTCCCCTCCTTTTCCTCCATCCCCACTTCCTCCTGCTCCTGCTCATTCTCATCCGGCTCAGCCTCCAGCAGCCTGCATCTCAACTATTCTGCATCGCATGTACGTATTGTCGCTTACTTTTTCCATGTCTGATGTGCTACCTCCACCTAGCTCTATACCTATAGCCCTTCCATCAGTTACCTCTTCTAGCTCATCCCCGTCCCCGTAAAACTTTCGTCAGCAACGAATCGTAACGT
>NW_014595230.1:0-631 GCF_000485595.1 Priapulus caudatus | reverse complement strand
ATGCTGTCGCGATGGTGTGAGGACCTGGGCAGACTGCTGCTGCTACAACACTCCCCCTCCCCCACCCACACACACACACCTCCCCCTCCCTCCCTCTTGCTTCACATTCTACAAGCATAACTAACCCACCCTTCTCTCTCTCCTTTCTTTCTTGCAGCTATGCTGTCGCGATGGTGTGAGGACCTGGGCAGACTGCTGCTGCTACGACACCAGAAGAACAGGAGCCCGGACACGACGAAGAACCAGCCGATGCTTCCTGCGCAGATGCAGAAGAGAATGACCCCCGTGCCGCCTGGGTGAGTGCGGCGCCACCTGGCGGGTCGGTTTAGAATCAGGACGTGGAGGCGGGCGCGGCGCGGCGCCACCTGGCGGGTCGGTTTAGAATCAGGACGTGGAGGCGGGCGCGGCGCGGCGCCACCTGGCGGGTCGGTTTAGAATCAGGACGTGGAGGCGGGCGGGCGCGGCGCCACCTGGCGGGTTGATTTCGAATCAGGACGTGGAGGAGATGGGGGGGGAGGGGCGGATGGACAGAGCGATGCGGTCGGGAGATGGACGACGCAAGACTGATGAAGAATAAACTCCAAACCAGTGTTTGTGTGTTAAGGAGCGCCAGAGCAATTCTATTCCTTAC
>NW_014595229.1:0-631 GCF_000485595.1 Priapulus caudatus | reverse complement strand
ATAATGTGCATTTTTCGGCTTAAGTAAGTGCCATTCGGGTCAGAGTAAAAACTCTGAATGTCCCTTTTGTACGAATTAGCTTATTTTAATGACTTCCTGCCAAGGTCGGCTTAGTGGTGAACTGGTCTATTCAACAATCATGCGGAGCCAGGTCGAAATCTGTCATTTTGTAGTGTTTTGCGGTTTTATTGAAGGAATACTTTCTTATTATCAAGAACAAATTGTAAAATTATCTGACTATTTTGAATGTCTGTTATAGTCAATTGTTAAATTAAATCTGAATATTCACGCAATATATCGGCTGTAACGACAAGTCCCTGAGTAGATAGTGTTTCAAGGTATTCCTCAGCTGTTCTTGGCGGTCTTTTTAACGACGCACGATGTTGTTTAACGGTGCTTATTACCAGTGGTTGATGTAAGTCTAATTGATGCTCTATAAAAACATCTGGATGCATCGCCTCAATATCATACGCACTAAGTACGTCTTCAGGAAAGTCTTTTAGATTAAAAGTAACAATGATTTGTGCGCCACTTCGAATAGCCGCTGCTAACACATGTCTGTCGTCTGGATCGGGTAAAGTCAGATTGCTAACCAAAGGTTCATAAGTTGTAACAATCAGGCACAGCATTA
>NW_014595228.1:0-631 GCF_000485595.1 Priapulus caudatus | reverse complement strand
CACCCTCTCCTCTACCTCCTTCCACCACCTTCTCATATACCTCCTCCGTCCACCTTCTCCTCCTCCACCTTCTCCACATCCACCTTCTCATCTACCTCCTTCCTCCACCTTCTCCTCCTCCACTTTCTCACCATGCTCCTCTACCTCCTCTCTCTACCTTCTCTTCGTTCTCCACCTCCCCCTCCTCCTCCTCCGCCTTCTCCCCTCCTCCTCTACTTTCTCTCCTCTTCCCCCACCTTTTCCCCCTCCTCCTCAACTTTCAACCCCTCCTCCTCTACCTCCTCTCTCCACCTTCTCCTCATCCACCTTCTCCCCCTCCTCTACCTCCTCCCTCTACTTTCTCCTTATCCACGTTCTCCCCCTCTTCTACCTCCTCCATCAACCTTCTCCTCCTACTCTCTCTCATCCCCATCCTCATCTACCTCTTTCTTCCACCTTCTCCTTCTCCTCCACCTTCCCCTCCTTCTCTACCTCCTCTCTCCACCTTTTCCTCATCTACCTTCTTTCGTCCTCCTCTACCTCCACCTTCTCCTCCTTCTCCACCTTTCCCTCTTCTGTGTAGCCCTTCTCTCCCTCTATACCTCTCTTACTTCCTCCTCCCTCCTCCTTCCCTCCCTCCCTCCCTCCTTTC
>NW_014595227.1:0-631 GCF_000485595.1 Priapulus caudatus | reverse complement strand
CGTGCGTGTGTGTGTGTTCATGGTTTCACTTTTGATGACATAGGCACGCGTACCTTGGCGCAGACGTCACAGCAGCGGCAGAAATCCTTCGTCAGGCCATGAGGACATTGCTCGGCATGTTTTTCTTCACGGCCTGGCAAACTACAGACGCTGAACCACGTAACGCCTGTCGGCGATCCCCGAGGCAACAAGCACCGACAATCAATAAAGGCCTCCGCTAATGCGACACAACTACAACAAACCGAAATCAGTGTGAAGTCAACAATCAGAGATTTAATGACGATAAATTAATTAAATTAAATTAAACTAGAAAAAAATGTTATACTTATTTATAAATTATAAAATATTAATTATTAAAATTCAAATTTTTAAAAACCATTATATTTTTTTACATAGATTTTTATCACGCGCTATATAACAAAGTTCTGTTTCACTCCCTCGTTGATAGGAACTGACGCGTCACACACACACACACACACACACACACACACACACACACACACACACACACACACACACACACACACACACACACACACACACACACACACACACACACACACACACACACACACACACACACACACACACACACACACACACACACACACACACACACACACACACACAC
>NW_014595226.1:0-631 GCF_000485595.1 Priapulus caudatus | reverse complement strand
CGCGCGTCCCACTATGCTTTCTTTAAACGTCACACGCGCGTGCGTGTATCCGCAGGTGCGTGTGTGCATGCGTGCGTCATGTGCGCGCGCGTGTGTGTGTGGTGGGGGGGGATTTAAGTTTTATGTGCGTGCGTGCGTGCATGCGTGGCGACATGCGTTTGAGCGTGCGTGAGTGTGTGCCTGTATGTGTGCTTACGGGCAAATGTGCGTGAGTGAATGCTTGCGTGCGTCATATCTGTAGCAACTGCAGCAGCAGCAGTAGCAGTAGCACTAGTAGCAGCAGCAGCAGTAGCAGCAGTAGCAGTAACAACAGCAGCAGGAGTAACGCAGCCGTAGCAGCAGCAGCAGTAATCGCAGCGGCAGTAGCAGCAGCAGCAACAGCAGTAGTAGTAGTAGTAGTAGTAGCAGCAGTGACAGCGGCAGTAGCAGTAGTAGCAGCAGCAGCAGCATAGCAAAAGTAGCAGCAGTAGCAGCAGTGGCAGTAGCAGCAGCAGCAACAGCAGTACTACTAGTAGTAGCAGCAGCAGCAACAGTAGCAACAGTAGCAGCAGCAGCAGCAACAGTATATATTATAGCATCGGTACATCTATTCCTGTTCCATATTGTCCTCTCCTTGTTTCTTTCTCTCCCT
>NW_014595225.1:0-632 GCF_000485595.1 Priapulus caudatus | reverse complement strand
GCTCGGCGCGCGCGTACAGTTATTACCGCACCAGCTTTATATCGCCAATGAAACCGGCAAGCGCCATGCGCCTCGTGTTTTGCTGGCCGATGAAGTGGGGCTGGGTAAAACCATTGAAGCCGGTCTGATTTTACATCAGCAATTGGTCAGCGGTCGTGCCCGCCGTGCCTTAGTGGTGGTGCCCGATAGTCTGGTACATCAGTGGCTGGTGGAGATGCTGCGTCGCTTTAATCTGCACTTTACCATTCTTGATGAAGCTCGTTGTTTAGCTTTAGCTGATACCCAAATCGAGCCGGATTGGGATGATGAGCTGACGCTGCTGACCGATGAGTTAGAAGAACACGATGAAAACCCCTTTGAATCGGCGCAGCTGGTGCTGTGCTCGCTATCTTTCCTGACTGAAAACCCAAACCGTTTGGCGCAGGCCGAGGCCGCTGGCTGGGATTTGCTGTTGGTGGATGAAGCGCACCATTTACAGTGGAGCGAGCAGCAAGTCAGCGCAGAATACCAGTGTATAGAAAGATTGGCGAAGGTGGCCTCAGGTCTGTTGCTGTTGACCGCAACGCCGGAACAGTTAGGTCTGGAAAGCCATTTTGCACGACTGCGCTTGCTGGACCCTGATCGTTATTACG
>NW_014595224.1:0-632 GCF_000485595.1 Priapulus caudatus | reverse complement strand
GCGTGCGTGTGCGTGTGCGTGTAGCGTGCGTGCGTGTGTGTGTGCGTGCGTGTGTGCGTGCGTGTGTGCGTGCGTGCGTGCGTGTGCGTGTAAGCGTGCGTGCGTGCGTGCGTGCGTGTGCGTGTGTGCGTGCGTGTGCGTGTAAGCGTGCGTGCGTGTGTGCGTGTAAGCGTGCGTGCGTGCGTGTGCGTGTAAGCGTGCGTGCGTGCGTGCGTGCGTGCGTGTGCGTGTAAGCGTGCGTGCGTGCCACGCAGTCTTCACTCTTGTGAGCATAATTGGTCGGCAAGCGCGGCTTCATTCGACGCTATTGAATCCCGACCCTCTCCTATTTGCTCCGCGCTCTATTCTCCTCTCTATTTGCCTCGCCGTGAGCGCGCCTAACCGGACGTGTGCAGCCATTAAAGATCTATCACTCATTAACGCCAGCGAACGCTTACTCGCTCCGGATGTAGTTACAGACGTACAAGCGAATCAGTGCTGCTGCTGGTGGTGGGGGTTGTAGTGCTGCTGCTGCTGGTGGGGAGGGGGGGGGTTGTAGTGCTGTTGCTGTTGCTGCTGCTGCTGCTGCTGCTGCTGCTACTACTGCTACTACTACTGCTACTGCTACTGCTACTACTACTACTACTACTACT
>NW_014595223.1:0-632 GCF_000485595.1 Priapulus caudatus | reverse complement strand
CACGTATGTGTGCGTACGCATGTGTGCGTATGTATGTGTTCGTGCGTATGTGTTCGTGCGCATGTGTGCGTACGTATGTGTTCGTACGTATGTGTACGTACGCATGTGTACGTACGCATGTGTACGTACGCATGTGTACGTACGTATGTGTGCGTACGTATGTGTGCGTACGCATGTGTGCGTACGTATGTGTGCGTACGTGTGTGTACGTACGTGTGTGTACGTACTTATGTGTACGTACGTATTTGTACGTACGTATGTGTATGTACGTATGTATGCGTACGTATGTGTACGTACGTGTGTGTACGTACGTATGTGTACGTACGTGTGTGTACGTACGTATGTGTACGTACGTGTGTGTACGTACGTATGTGTACGTACGTATGTATGCGTACGTGTACTGTGATATAAGCGGGTACGTACTCTTACGCGGAACCTGCTCAGTAGATGGAAACATCATTTTCTTTCCAATTGCAAGCTCTGCAACCCGGGATTGGACGGACATATCGACGACTCCGAGCTATAATACCAGAAGTACGTGAATAGATAGATATTACCTGGTTGCTACTATACTGACGGCTATTCACAACGGGAGCTAGTCATGGGCATGTTTCTATATACCGAGCATATAA
>NW_014595222.1:0-632 GCF_000485595.1 Priapulus caudatus | reverse complement strand
CTCTCTCTCTCTCTCTCTCTCTCTCTCTCTCTCTCTCTCTCTCTCTCTCTCTCTCTCTCTCTCTCTCTCTCTCTCTCTCTCTCTCTCTCTCTCTCTCTCTCTCTCTCTCTCTCTCTCTCTCTCTCTCTCTCTCTCTCTCTCTCTCTCTCTCTCCCTCTAACTCTCTCTCTCTCTCTCTCTCTCAGGTTCGCGGAGCATCGTCGGCGTTGGTGGCGGCCCCGCGCGCACGTCTAACCTGCTCGCACCCATCATGCTGCTGACTGGCCACGGCGGCGAGATCTACACGAGCAAGTTCCACCCGGACGGCCGCTGCCTCGCCTCGGCCGGCTTCGACCGACAGGTGCTGCTGTGGAGCGTGTACGGCGAGTGCGAGAACTACGCATCGCTGCGCGGGCACGCCGGCGCCGTGCTCGACCTGCACTTCTCAACGGATGGCGCCACCATCTACACGGCGTCGACGGGTGAGCGTGATGGCAGTGGCGGCGGTGGTGGTAGTAGAGGAGGAGGAGGAGGAGGTGCTGGTGGTGGTGGTGGCAGTGATACTAGAGGAGGAGGGGGACGAGGAAGAGGAAGAGGAGGAGGAGGAGGTGCTGATGGTGGTGGCAGTGGTACTAGAGGAGGAAGGGGAGGAG
>NW_014595221.1:0-632 GCF_000485595.1 Priapulus caudatus | reverse complement strand
TCCAGCAGGCAGTAACAATGATAGATTCAAAAAAGGTTGAGATCCTGCACATGGATCGTCGTGCCTATAAAGAACTTGAAATTACCAACGGCAAGGCTCTCAGTCGTTGGTCTTTCTATCTGCCCGCTATCGAAGCCGACCGTCTTATCAACCTGCCGATCGCCAAACATCACTCCATTTCGACTCTGACCCTTGGCATGAAAAACCTGATGGGGGTTATCGGGGGCAATCGCGGGATGTTGCACCGCAAGATCGCCGAATCCCTGGCGGATATCAATACCGTTATCCATTCAGATTTAACCTTGATCGATGCGACGCGTATCCTGGTGGCTAATGGGCCGCAAGGGGGACGCATTGAGGATGTCGAGGTGCGCAATACCCTAATCGCATCGCCACAAATAGCCACGGCTGATGCCTATGCCGCAACCCTTTTCGGCTATCAGCCGCACCAGATCGAAACGATTGTTGCCGGTCACCAAAGAGGACTTGGCGAGATCGACCTGAGCCGGGTCAAGCAACTCTGATGCCTGTCAACCGCAATTGGCGGATTACGGTACAGTCGGCAACTCTGCTCGGCTTTCTCTGGCTTTTTCTGCAGACCGAATATCGTGGAACTGATGAACTGGCCTACC
>NW_014595220.1:0-632 GCF_000485595.1 Priapulus caudatus | reverse complement strand
CACACACACACACACACACACACACACACACACACACACACACACACACACACACACACACACACACACGCACACACACACGCCCCCCATCCCACACACACACACCTGCACACGCATACACCACGCCCCCTCCTCTCTCTCTCCTCTCTCTCTTTCTCTCAGCGTGCGGGCGGCGAACTCTTTACCCGGGCTATGCGCGCATCATACAGCACAGCGCCGCCGCGACGCTCCATTGACGGGTCGCGCGTAATAAACGCACCCATTACTCGTCGCGTCGACCATTCCCGCGCCGACGTCTCCATCATGTCACTGCTGAGCCGTAATGACAGTCAGACGTGTTGATCATTATCTTTAGCGCGGGGCGGGGTCGAGGGGGGTGCGGGGCGTCGCAATGGTAGCTTTGTGGCTGCTATTACGGGGGTCAGAGGAATGCTATATTGCGCGCCGAGGATTCTCTATATGTGTCTGTCTGTCTGTGTGTATGTCTCTCTCCCCCGCTCACTCTCCCTTCGCTCTCTCGCTTCCTCTCTCTCTCTCTCTCGATCCCTCTCTCATTCTCTCAGTTTATTCTTCTGTTGTGTTCGTGTGTTATAATTGTGTTCGCGCGCGCGCTCTCTCCCTCAATCTTTCTT
>NW_014595219.1:0-632 GCF_000485595.1 Priapulus caudatus | reverse complement strand
GCGTACATGCATAGTACAACAGTACAACAATATAAAAACACAGTCGAGAAGCAAACTTGTATATATGTAAAAAAAAACCTTTAATTAATGGTGCAACTTTGTACAAGCTATCTATACACATGGCTATACATCATAACGTGAAACCACATTTACGCACGCACGCACGCACGCACGCACGCACGCACGCACGCACGCACACGTACGCACGCACGCACACCGAGAAAATATCCTAAGCTAGTAAGAAGATGGGAGGGGAGAGGGCACAAATACAAGGGGTTTCCTGCAGTCAGAGCAGGGCTGTGCAGTCAAAAAATGCCTCCCACCCAAAAAAAAGAAATATGTGCAAATGTGCCTATGTATATATATATATATATGTGCAAAAATGCCAAACGTCAATCATTCTTTTCCATCGTCAACCCTCTCTCGGTCCTCTCACGCCCCGATTCCTCAAAAAAAATTCCCGTTCGAAATAAATTTGGGCTGGGGTGGGAGGGAGGGAGGGAGGGAGGGATCAGTAATAATAATAATAATACGGAGGATCAGTGATCAGTGGCCCAACTAGATATAAACTAGGACAACTAGAGAGGGACTGCCCCAAGGGCAGTTACTTCCATCGCGAGGTTTTTGGCTTG
>NW_014595218.1:0-632 GCF_000485595.1 Priapulus caudatus | reverse complement strand
GCTAGGATGCGGGAGTAAGTAGAGGCAACTTTTTGCTCATGCGCGAATAAATGGAAACGGAACGAAAAAAGACGCGGTGGTCCACCACGTGACTGACGCCGATGATGATTGTAGACGATGATGATGATTGTTGACGATGATGATGATTGTGTTTGCGTTTGTTTTTTTACAGCGGTTAGCAATTACCATTCGTTTTCGAAAAGGCGATTTGTTTTATGATGAATGTTGCTATAACCTTCTGTCAGCAATGTGTTTTATTCATAATCACAAGCGTTCTTGCTGTGGAAGCGTGCAAGAGAGAGATGGGGAGAGAGAGAGTAAGAGCGGCGAATAAAAAAGAGCCGAATCGAGCCGAAGAGAGAGAGAGGGGGAGAGAAAGAGCGAAAGAGAGAAAGAGAGAGAGAGAGAAAAGAGCGAGAGGGAGAGGGAATGTGGAGAGAAAGAGAAAAAGAGAAGTGGGATTGAAAGAAAGTGCGAGAGTGATCAGCTACAGATAGAGAAGGAAGATATAGCAAGGGAGATAGAGAAGGGAAGGGACGGCAAAAATGAAAAAGGAGAGAGCGAAATTAATGGAGAGAGGCGAAAGAGAGAGAGAGAATAAGAGAGAGACCTCTCTCCCTTTCTCTTTTTCT
>NW_014595217.1:0-632 GCF_000485595.1 Priapulus caudatus | reverse complement strand
GTGTGTGTGTGTGTGTGTGTGTGTGTGTGTGTGTGTGTGTGTGTGTGTGTGTGTGTGTGTGTGTGTGTGTGTGTGTGTGTGTGTGTGTGTGTGTGTGTGTGTGTGTGTGTGTGTATAGACGAGCGGGCGTATTTATGTCTGGCATTTAACAATTCCCAAGAGACGATTAACGGTGACATGCGTGGACATTTGCATAACATGGGGTATAAGTGCTTTGTTAGAGGGAGAAATCGGGGAGTCGGTTAGAATCGTGATCGAAGTCAGACTGTTTAATGCACGCATGCACACATGCAAACCAATTTATTTATTACTTAATAAGCAACTCCCGGAAAGCCGCCCCTCTTCCCTACTGCTACCATAAAGCTAGTTTTCCTAGTATTATATCTTCTAAAACTACGTTCGTCAAACGTATACCACAGCTGCTGCTGCCATCGCAACCTGCACGCGGTCGTCATTTCTGTGCGCTCAGCTGTTATGTACTGGCTCTCTGTATGAGGGTCTCTATAAACAGAGAAAGAAAGATAGAGACCGAAAGGTAAAGAGAGAGCAAGAGAGAGAGAAAATATCGCCTTGGTGAGCTGCTGATATTGTCAGCATCAAGAGCGTATAAAGAAGGTCCTTCTTTATACGCG
>NW_014595216.1:0-632 GCF_000485595.1 Priapulus caudatus | reverse complement strand
TCTCTCTCTCTCTCTCTTCTCTCTTTCTTTCTCGCTCGCTCTTTCCTCTCTCTCTCTCTCTCTCTCTCTCTCTCTCTCTCCCGCTCACTGTCTCAGCTTCTCGCTTTCTCTTTCTTTCTCCCTCTTCTCTCCCCCCGTTTCCTTCACACTCCCCTTGCCTCTGCCTTGTCCCTCGCTGCTTCTTTCTCTCCCTCCCACCTCTACCCCCTTTCCCCCACCTTTATCTCTCACTCCTCTCCCTCTCGCGTTTGCACGCGCACCTTCTCCTCATCACTCTCCACCATCTATCTCTCTCGCTCTCAGCCCCTCTATCTCCCCCCCCCCCATCTTCTTACATCGCACACTACTGTGCGCGATAAACGAGTCTTCGCCGCTGCAAGGCACAATGCTAATGTCACCCGCGTCAGATTGCGCCACATGTGGAAGAGCAACGCCGTGGCGAAAACGCACGTGGTAAAAAAAAAGACGCAAACTGGATTAATTATACCCGGTGCACGTCGTTGCCTACAATCCAATCTCTTCGTCAGTGCTTATGTCAGTGGGTCTTTCTCTACTCTCTCGCCCCAGCTCGTCCTCTCTTCCCCCTCTTTCTATATATCTCTCTCTCTCTCTTCTCTCTCTCTCTCTCTCTC
>NW_014595215.1:0-632 GCF_000485595.1 Priapulus caudatus | reverse complement strand
CTGCTGTACAGTTTTCACATAACGCTCAAATTCAAAGTGCTGCATTAATACCCCCGCGAGTAAAGAAACGGTTAATGCTAATGCTGCGTAAGCGACTGTCACTTTCCAGCCAAGCACGGGAATAAACAGGACAATTATTATTGGGTTAAGCAAAGGAGAAGTGAATAAAAAGGTCATGATCGGACCAAAGCCCGCCCTTGCTTTGAGTAAACCGATTAACATTGGGATGGTTGAGCAACTACAAAAAGGGGTTACTGCGCCAAGAGCTGCTGCCAGAAAGTAACCTCGTCCTTTACGTGCCCCTATAACCGCTTTGTATTTTATTTTTAAGCTCGGAGAATATCTCGCCCACTTTGTATTCGATGGTTTGTGGGTTATCGGCAGATTGTTTGAATTTTGCCAGATACGGAAATAGCTGTTGATCGACAAACTCAACCAGATCAGCACCCGTTTTTGCAGTGTGATGATCTAACTCACCCTGTTCATTTTTAGGCATTGCCCAGTTAGGCCAGCGATATTCTTCCGCTAGTATAAAGTGGTAGTTTTCACCCCTTAACTCGGCTTCATCCGCTTTGATTTGCTCTAATTCATCAAGGTAGCGTAGGAATAATATCCACGAGGTTTGACCGATG
>NW_014595214.1:0-632 GCF_000485595.1 Priapulus caudatus | reverse complement strand
CACACACACACACACACACACACACACACACACACACACACACACACACACACACACACACACACACACACAGACGCACGCACGCACGCACGCACACATACAGACGTATCTCCAGCGCATCACATTTATTACGCGCATAAATTCGCATTAAGCAGTGCCGTCTCCAGCGCTCGCGGCCTGTGCAATGATAATGAACATTTATCTGGAGAGAGACGCGGAAGGACAGTCGACAACTCGGGGAAAAACTCGGGACCGACGCAAAGCGACGCTGGGGAGACATTTCCGGTGTAATTAGCTATGCAAATGCGGCCGCCACTTCGGCGCGCGCTCCCTAGCGCCGCTCGCGCTCCGTTTAATTAAAACGTTCCGTAATGCACGACGCCGCCGCGCATGATGCACGGGCGCGAGGAATAGAAAGCGAACGAGCAAGAAGAGTGTGTGTCTGAGTGTGCGTGTGCGTGTGCGTGTGTGTGTTGTGTACGCGCGTGCGTGCGTGTGTGTCTGTGTGTGTGTGTGCGTGTGTGTGTGTGTATGTGTGTGTGTGTGTGTGTTGTGTACGCGCGTGCGTGCGTGCGTGCGTGCGTGCGTGTGTGTCTGTGTGTGTGTGTTCGTGTGTGTGTGTGTGTGTGTGT
>NW_014595213.1:0-632 GCF_000485595.1 Priapulus caudatus | reverse complement strand
GTAGCAGCAGCAGCAGCAGCAGCAGTAGTAGCAGCAGCAGCAGCAACAGCAGCGTAGTAGCAGCAGCAGCAGCAGTAGCAGAGTAGCAGCAGTAGCAGCAGCAGTAGCAGCAGCAGCAGCAGTAGTAGCAGCAGTAGCAGTAGTAGCAGCAGCAGCAGCAGCAGAAGCAGCAGCAGCAGCAGTAGCAGCAGCACGAAAGGAATATTTCGTATCACTGACCAAGACTTGCCGACGTAAACCCCGCGCGTGCATACAGCGCCCCCTGGCTCGCCCGTGCCGTGACCGACGGCAGCCGACGTCAGCGTCTCCCTGGAGAGAAGAGCGCCGTCTGCCGCTGCTCGCCGCCGCCCGCAGCCGCTCTCCGTCACTCGCTCGGCCTGGCGTCTTTCTTTTCAATTGATCTTCGCACATGTACGTGCGCCGGAGCATGCATAATACATGACACATCGGCTGCGCGTGTGCGCGTGAGCGCGTGCGTGCGTGCGTGCGTTAGTGTGTGCGTGCGTTAGTGCGTGCGTGCGTTAGCGCGTGAGTGAGTGCATGCGAGCGTGGATGAAGAAGGAAGAAGAGGAACGAACGGAGGAGGGGGAAGAGGAGGAGGAGGAAGAGAAGGAGGAGGAGGAGGAGAAGGA
>NW_014595212.1:0-632 GCF_000485595.1 Priapulus caudatus | reverse complement strand
GGGAGCAGGGAAGGGAGGCGGGGAGGAGGAGGGAGGGGAGGGGGAGGGCGGGGGAAGGATGTGAAGAGAAGCAGATAACGCTGTGGTAGGTAGGTGGGGGCCTGGGGGAAGGTGATAGGGGGCGGGGAGGAGGTTGGGGGTGTGCTGTGTGCTGTGGCTGGGTGGGGGAAGGAGTAGGGGAGAGAGGGCGTTTAGTTCCTGGCCGTATATAGGCATGAAGTGAACGTACAAAGTTCTCGCATTTCTGTGGTTACTTTAATTCATCTTGGTAATTTCGATCTGTGTACAATATCTGTGTTAACATGTACGTCGAGTGCATTTGCAATACTATAACTATTTATATTCACTCCTGATATATATATATATATATATAAGAATAACTGCAATCAGCAACGATAGCCCTGATGTGTGTGTGCGTGTGTGCCTGCGTGCGTGCGTGTGTATGGGTGAGCGTACCTGCCTGCGTGCGTGTGTGTGTATAGGTGAGTGTGTGCATGTGTGTGTGCGTGCGTGCGTGTGTGCGTGTGTATGAGTGAGTGCGTGCGTGTGTACCTGTGTGCGTGCGTGCGTGCGTGCGTGCGTGCGTGCGTGCGTGCGTGTGTATGGGTGAGTGTGTGTGTGTGTATGGTGAG
>NW_014595211.1:0-632 GCF_000485595.1 Priapulus caudatus | reverse complement strand
CCCGATATGCACTAAATCCTTCGGGTATATTTTGTAGAGCGATTAAGCCAGCCAGCAAAAATGCATTACCACTTCCCGTTGCGAATGCTGCCCCCAATGCGATTGATTCTGGAACAAAATCAGAAAGCATTGTTGCTAATTGACTCGCTGGAGTGTTTATCTTTTTAAGATAAATATCGAGCAGCATAAAACTGAGGCCGCCTAATACAAACCAATACAGGCAGGCAATGGATTAAGAATTTCTATGCTATCAGGCACTAGGACTAAAGCAACGGCCGACAATAGCGCTCCACCACCAAAAGCCATTACACCATGCCTGAACTCTTCTTCAACCCACTCTTCATCAATTTTTTCAAAGCATGCAATTACAGCACCGAATGCCATGGCTAACCCTGCGAGCAAAGTTGATGCGATAACAATTAGCAATGGATGCATTGGTTAATCCGTATTGAGGTGGAGCGTCTTAAAAGGGCCACCGTCTAAGGCGCCCGCTTGCTTAACTTGTTGAACGAAGCCGTTCTCGCGGCAAAAAAACAACACCCGATTCATAAACGATAATTCCTTTACACAGACAACTCTGTCTGTGGCTACTAGAGGAGCTATCCTATGAACACAGCACAGCAAAATAAGTC
>NW_014595210.1:0-632 GCF_000485595.1 Priapulus caudatus | reverse complement strand
GTGTGTGTGTGTGTGTGTGTGTGTGTGTGTGTAGTGTGTGTGTGTGTTGTGTGTGTGTGTGTGTGTGTGTGTGTGTGTGTGTGTGTGTGTGTGTGTGTGTGTGTGTGTGTGTGTGTGTGTGTGTGTGTGTGTGTGTGTGTGTGTGTGTGTGTGTGTGTGTGTGTGTGTGTGTGTGTGTGTGTGTGTGCTGTGTGTGTGTACGCCGCTGCAAATGTTCTGTACAACGCGTTTCGACTTTAATTATTCACGGGGTTAGAAATTCATCTGAAAAGCGGCGTTAGAAAGATGCGGAGAATCGGTTTAACTTATTGATGCACGCATAGCATATATATAGCGTGTTCAAGAGTGAGATACGAATTAACATTGAGCAGGGAAGCCAATATTGGACGTAAACGTAAAATATCCACAGCCTATTTAATGTACACGAGGTTTCCATCTCTGATCCTGTTAAGCGTGTATATGAGGAGGGCGGCAGGGGAGGGGACACGTAGCATATATACGCAGTGTGGCTGAACGTGTTAAAGCTGGTTGACAAACATGTTAGCACAAGTTCGTGAGCACAAATTACGCCCATTTTCGCACTGAAATGCTAGTTTACGTTGTACACGTTCTCTCTCTCTCTCTCTCTCTCT
>NW_014595209.1:0-632 GCF_000485595.1 Priapulus caudatus | reverse complement strand
GCTGCATTTCCGTGTCGCTTAGTGGCACACCGTTGAGGCGGTCAATACTCTGATTATTATCATACAAAATATCAGCCCAATTTTGCAATAAATCCGCTTCGCTTGGGTTTTTTAACACCCCGTTTTTCCAGCCTTTATTATTTGTTAACTCTTCGATTAAGGCGGTTTCAAAGGCGGCTTCGCTGGTAAATGTCATGCTTTATCGCCTTCAATGTCTTCGGTTTTGTAGAGGGTATAACCCTCTAGTAATAACTGGCATCAATGCCTTTCATGTAGATTTCGGCATTATCAATTTTATTGCTTAAGGCTTGTTGTAACAGAAACTTGATTTCAATGTCTTTGACGGGGCTGCGCTCCATGGCCATTAAATAATCATTTTTATCGACACGCTGCCAATCCACCACCTGCTTGAGTTCTTTTTTAAGTATTACGTCGAGCCATATGCGTGTGCTTCTGCCATTGCCTTCTCTAAAGGGGTGGGCAATGTTCATTTCTACATATTTTTCGATGATTTCATTAAAGCTGGTTTGCGGCATGGCCTCTATGTTTTTTAAAGCGGCATCCAGATACATCACCGGTGCAAAACGGAAATTGCCTTTTGCCATATTGACCGTACGAACCTTACCCGCAAA
>NW_014595208.1:0-632 GCF_000485595.1 Priapulus caudatus | reverse complement strand
CTCAGCAAGATGCAGCAGGCGGACACACTCAGTGTCATGTAGGTGTGTGTGTTGTACAGGTGTGTTGTACAGGTGTGTCATACAGGTGTGTCGTACAGGTGTGTTGTACAGGTGTGTCGTACAGGTGTGTGTGTCGTACAGGTGTGTTGTACAGGTGTGTGTGTCGTACAGGTGTGTCGTACAGGTGTGTCGTACAGGTGTGTGTGTTGTACAGGTGGGTGTGTTGTACAGGTGTGTGTTGTATAGGTGTGTGTGTCGTACAGGTGTGTCGTACAGGTGAGACAACCTGGAGCTGCTGCTGCGCGCCGTGCTCAGCAAGATGCAGCAGGCTGACACGCTGTTCACGTGTCATGAAGGTGTGTGTGTGCGTGCGTGCGCAGGGATGCCGCTAACTCGTTTTTCTCACACAACAAACGCTGACAACACGTATGAAAAGCAACGCGAAATGATCAACAACCACTGGGGCACATAGCAACGCGATAATTAAGCGACGCATCCTGCTAACTACCAATTAATTTCTTCGGCAGAATCTGGTGTTCGCGCAACTCGTCCACACGCAGCTTGTTTTTCTTACGCAACAAACGCCGACAACACTCCGACAACACTCCGACAACACAACAAGCGCCGCGCAA
>NW_014595207.1:0-632 GCF_000485595.1 Priapulus caudatus | reverse complement strand
ATATATATATATATATATATATATACACGAACGTGAGCAACTTAAATAGCAGACGACTGCGGTTTGCAAAACAAATTGCTTCTCGGCGGACACACAGTGATTTCTCCGTCACTTGATCAAAGCAGCACGGAAAAACTTTCTCTCGTCTCGCAGTTTCGAATACCCTTATCTCTCGACCGCTACCGGAAAATATTTTCACATAAAATCCCCCCCCCCCCTTCCCGCCCACCACGATCTGCGCGCATACAACGGGGATACTTAGATCACTTTGCATGCTACATAGACATCTAACCACCGTCTATATACCCCTACTACCGCCTATACACCGCTACTACCGCCTATGTACCCCTACTACCGCCTATACACCGCTACTACCGCCTATGTACCCCTACTACCGCCTATGTACCCCTACTACCGCCTATATACCCCTACTACCACCTATATACCGACTACCGCCTATATACACCTACTACCGCTACTACCGCCTATATACCGCTACTACCGCCTATGTACCCCTACTACCGCCTATATACCCCTACTACCGCCTATGTACCGCTACTACCGCCTATATACCGCTACTACCGCCTATATACCTCTACTACCGCCTATGTACCGCTACTACCGTCTATATA
>NW_014595206.1:0-632 GCF_000485595.1 Priapulus caudatus | reverse complement strand
GTGTGTGTTGTGTGTGTGTGTGTCGTGCGTGTGTGTGTGTCGCGTGCGTGTGTGTGTGTATGTGTGTGTGTGTGTGTGTGCGTGCGTGCGTGCGTTTGCGTGCGCGTGCGCGTGCGTGTGTGCGTGTGCGTGCGCGTGTGCGTGCGCGTGTGTGTGTGCGCGTGTGTGTGTGTGTGCGCGTGCGTGCATGCTCGTGTGTGTGCGCGCGTGTATATGTGTGTGTGCGTGTGTGCGTGCGTGCGTGCGTGCGCGCGCGCGTTCATTTCAGATTATTTTTCCACAGACTGTGGCCAGAGTTCAGTATATAAAGCACCATTCTACTGAGTGGAGTGAAACTGCAAGGTAACGCTACCCCGGGTTGGACTGTTGGTGGTCGCCACTCATACACCACCCCCTCTCCACGGAAGATTGATTCTTTTTCTCATTTTTCTCGAAATACCTCTTTAGTACTCGTTTTCCCGCTATCCGTCCCTCTACCCGCGGCGTCTATAGACGGACCCCCAGTGTCCCCGTAGCTAAGCAGCCACAAGAGTAGTCTTAATTTGGGTAGTAGGTCTCGGTGATGTACAGAGTAAGTCAGTCTAGCTGAGTGCTCGTGCTGCTGCTGCTACGCGGGTGTCATGACGCCGCTC
>NW_014595205.1:0-633 GCF_000485595.1 Priapulus caudatus | reverse complement strand
GTGTGTGTGTGTGTGTGCGTGTGTGTGTGTGTGTGCGTGTGTGTGTGTGCGCGTGTGTGCGTGTGTGTGGTGCGCGCGCGCGCGCGTGCATGAGAGGTAGTATATATATGCGCGCGCGCGTTTTGTGGGCGTCAGAAATTCGCGTCGCAGCTGATGCTCAGAGTTCGACGAACCACCCGCTAGATTACTGCTCGTCTTAACGATTTAATATTCACGATGAACTTCGATACCTCGTACGTATATCGTCTCCGTAGCCGGGGGGGTTTAAAGCATAGGTGGTGAACGTCTAGATCACATAACAACACATGTTCCCCAGACATCTGCCCGCAACCGAATAGTTAATAATTCAGCAGCTGCAATACGAAGTGCAAATAATAATCCCGGACTAATTCTACCTAATGGACTTTACTGGAGCAAGTAACGCGAATTTTCCATTCGCGCGTACGCGCATGCGTACTCGCCATCGAGGTATCTGTCTATACGTATGAGTGCCGGCGTGTGTTCTCTCGCCCATCTCTTTCTCCCACTCTCTCTCTCTCTCTCTCTCTCTCTCTCTCTCTCTCTCTCTCTCTCTCTCTCTCTCTCTCTCTCTCTCTCTCTCTCTCTCTCTCTCTCTCTCTCTCTCTCTCTCTC
>NW_014595204.1:0-633 GCF_000485595.1 Priapulus caudatus | reverse complement strand
AACTGTAACCGGGTGCACTGTAACAAGCAGACATTCACGCTCGTTCATGACATTCACGTTCGTACATGACATTCACGCTCGTACATGATCGCGGTGAGAGGCAGGAACGTCGGCGGCTCACTAACCTGGTCGGTGGCTCGTGTTCGTGCGAGGGCTGCGTGCGGGGCGGCGGCGGGCGGGGCGGCCCGGCACGGCGACCCTCCGGGTTACTCTGCACGCTCTCACCTCGCCGGATAGACTGCGGACCTCGCCGGTCGCCAATATCTGCAACAGAGGGCGCCACTGCATGAGTGGCCGCGATCGCTGACAATCGCTGTCACCATCATTGTCATTGCTGTCACCCTTCGATCAGCTTCATCGTTATTCGTATGATTATTAACGGTGACATTGTGGCTGTTATCGTTGTCATCATTGTCATGGCTGTCACCCCATCACTGACTTCGTTTTTTAGTATCATTCCCATAACCCAGTATCATCGTTATCAGCATCAACATTAGCATTAGCAGCATCGTTATCCCCATCATCGTTATCCCCATCATCGTTATCCCCATCATCCTTATCAGCATCATCGTTTATCCCCATCATCGTTATCAGCATCATCGTTATCAGCATCATCGTTATCCCCATCATCGT
>NW_014595203.1:0-633 GCF_000485595.1 Priapulus caudatus | reverse complement strand
TATATATATATATATGTATATATATATATATATATATATATATTACTGCATTATATAATTATATTTATAAACTAATTAAAAGCTATTATTCATTCCTTATGAGTTGGTTTTACCGTCATCATCGAATACAACCGTGCACTGCCTACATTGTTTATTGTATAGCGTATTGGCGAAGTGTTATTCCTATAGACTATACCAAAAATGCGAATCGATGATCAGGTTCTTAAAAGAACCCTAATATTATCTTATATATATATATTCCAGAAATCAAAACAAATTTACGACCACGGTATATGGATTACAGTTCACGTAAGCTGTGATCCAGACATGACGATGGTCGAAAAATTAGTTCTTTGGTATAAATGAACATTATAGCTAATACAATCTTACTTATATTATTTCAATATATATACATATATGAACATTTGCTAAAACTACCTGGCTAAAATCCGCGCGCCCCACGACGAACAAACTCCGGAACGCATGCAGATATGAAGCGATATCGATTGTGTGATTGTTCCGAGGTCCGAGCGCGAAATGAAGGCTTTGTTAGCCAGTGCCCTGAATGCAAGGCTCGCGGGGTGATCCTCGAGGTGTATATATATATATATATATATATATATATATATATAT
>NW_014595202.1:0-633 GCF_000485595.1 Priapulus caudatus | reverse complement strand
TAATACCTATATGGTATTATAAAACCTATATTATAATACCTCTTGGTATTATTAGCTCTTGATATATATATATATAGGGGGCGGCAAGCGCTAATCAAAGTTTAAATCTCACAGAACAGTGACAGAACAGTAGGTGTGGCGTGCGTGCGTGCGTGCTTTCTGTAAAACACCTCCCACTCCCCGCACGCACACACGCACGCACACCCACACACACGCACGCACACCCACACACGCACGCACGCACGCACGCACACACACGCACGCACGCACGCACGCACGCACGCACGCACGCACACACGCACGCACGCACGCCCGCACGCTCTATAGCTTTCTCCTCTCGATCAGGCACGTCTGAGTGCTGCTGCGGCTGCTGACAGGCACACGCGCCGTGTTGCCGCGGCTGTACATGACATTAGACGATCATCGTGATGGCACCCGCACCACTACTAAATGGTCGACGTTAAATAATACACGACATAAACTGATACAAGCACCTGCAAACATCAATCATCTTCATTCATGGAGCACCTACACAGGGCGAGCGAGGGAAAGAGAGTGAAGAGAGAGGGAGAGAGAAAAAGAGAGGGAGAAGGAGAGGGAGAGGGAGAGAGAGAGAGAGAGAGAGAGAGAGAG
>NW_014595201.1:0-633 GCF_000485595.1 Priapulus caudatus | reverse complement strand
ATATATATATATATATATATATATATATATATATATATATATATATAGTCTCTCTCTGTCCCGTCGGCTGGCTAGCCCTACAACGCTAATCATGTCTAGTATCTAATAAATTCAGGTCTCGGTTGCCGCCCGTAATCTCTAGTATTGTGCAGGCGTCGCACACTTCAATAACACGTATGTCAACGCCGTAGCGACAGCAGCCATTTTTTTAATCGCGCGCCATTTTTAATATCTGTAGACCACACGCGGCGCCCGGACGCGGCGGGACCTACTGGGGGAAGACCACATTGTACACATCGTCCGAGATGCTTACATCAATCACACACTCACTGTTCACAAAACCCCGCGCCAGTTTTTTTTCTTATGTGAGTACGAGTAGAAATAGATGAGACTACGCTAGAGAGGGCCTCTGTGCAGATTGTTCAGGGAAAATGTACGTACGCAACGTAAAGTATGAGGAAAGCGGGCGGGCACCCTGTACGGCAGATGTACACAAATGTAAACCCAACAAGAGTAGAGGTTTTACTACGCTACTCTTGTTGGCTTACATTATCATGTATCCACCTGTACGGTGGGATTAATAACGATGGTGGGTCTGTAGCTTGCGTTTCGTCTGTTTTGGTCTACTTATGC
>NW_014595200.1:0-633 GCF_000485595.1 Priapulus caudatus | reverse complement strand
CTGAAGTGCAGGCGTTATTTGCCGCGCAAGCGGCAGAATTGTCAGATCTGAAGCAAGCTTTTCTCGGGTCATCTCTTGACCATGCGGCTGCACAAAAGCGCCTCAAGGCTGAGATGGCATCAGTGGACGCAGCTCTGAGTGCCGAGCGCTCCGCACATGCGCGTGCCATCCAGAACCGAGACACCATCATCGCCGATCTGCGCCTACAACTTCACGGTCACAACAAGCACCGCTTTGGCTCGAAGTCAGAAAGCAGCGCGCAGCTGGCGCTGGAGTTGATCCTTGAAGAGATGGAGATCGAACAAGCCGCTGAGACGGATGATGAACCCTCTGACGCTGAGGCCAAGCCGCCCCGCACACCGCGCAAGCGCAAACCTTTCCCAAAGGGGCTGAAGCGGGTCCAGCAGACCATCACCCCCAGTGATGCTTGCACCGACTGTGGCGGCAGTTTCAAAGTGTTGGGAACCGATGTGATGGAAGAGTTGGAGTATGTCCCGGGCCATTACATCGTGAACCAAATTGGCCGCCCGCGTCTGGCCTGCACCTGTTGTGAGGCCGTTGTTCAGGCCGAGATGCCAAGCCGCCCCATTCCAAAGAGCTTTGTTGGCCCCGCGCTGATGGCCCACATCCTGT
>NW_014595199.1:0-633 GCF_000485595.1 Priapulus caudatus | reverse complement strand
CCGAGCATAACAATCTCTTCATCTTTTTCATAAAGATTAAAATATCGTTTGCCACTGACCGAAATACCGAATGATTGTGTGAAATCCATTACGATACCAACTTCAGGAAAATATGCGGCGATAGTGTCATCGTTGTCCCAGTTATATCCGAGTGATACGCCTAATAACAAATACAGTGACACACCTGCGTTAAACGTATAACCACCACCTAGATCCAAGGTTCCACCTTCACCGTTTATATCTGACTTAAGGTGACTTAGTTTTATCAAGCTGGCAACATTATCTTCTAGTGACAACATGCCTACAGAAATAACATCAAAATCGTTTTTGTCAGAAGAGGTACTTTTTTTCGATAGCAAGATAGTATTTATCTGGCTCGGCTATTGCACCAACACATGAAAACATGATGAAACAAAAAACAGTATGACTCTTAGCTGAACAAACCTGTGATTATTGCTGGCACTTATATTTAAGCTGTAGCCAGACATTTGAATCTTGTTTAAAAACATAGGCATTTATTTCTCTTAGTTATGAAATGTAAAAAATACGTACATGAGATAACACTACCCATAGCGCTAAACCCACTTCGACTGCATTAGCATTTCAAGAACTGGCCCCGGTTAGGACGCTTGA
>NW_014595197.1:0-633 GCF_000485595.1 Priapulus caudatus | reverse complement strand
TCCAAGCACTGTGTGTGAGAGAGGAGAGAGGGGGGGGGAGGGGTTAGTATATACATATATATATATATATATATATATATATATACAGTATTATACAGCTCCAAGCACTGTGTGTGAGAGAGGAGAGAGAGGGGGAGGGTTATATATACATATATATACAGTATTATACAGCTCCAAGCACTGTCTGTGAGAGAGGAGAGAGAGGGGGAGGGTTATATATATACAATACAAGAGGGGAGGGAGAGGGGGAGAGGTGTGTTATAGTTATACAATACAGAACTGTGAGAGGGGACGAGGAGAGACAGTGTGTTATAGATGTAGATCTATATATACATACAGTATAATGTGATTCACAGTAGTATACAACTCCAAGCACTGTGTGATAGAGAAGGGAGAGGGAGGTGTTATATATATATACAACATTATACAGCTCCTAGCACTGTGTGATAGAGAGGAGAGGGGGAGGTGTGTTATATATATATATATATAATACATATATATATATATATGTATATATATATTATATTATATTTATGTATATATATATATTATATATATATATATTATATATAATATATATAATATATATATACAGCATTATGATGTGATTCACAGTAGTATACAGCTACAAGC
>NW_014595196.1:0-633 GCF_000485595.1 Priapulus caudatus | reverse complement strand
GTGTGTGTGTGTGTGTGTGTGTGTGTGTGTGTGTGTGTGTGTGTGTGTGTGTGTGTGTGTGTGTGTGTGTGCGTGCGTTTGTGCGTGCGTGCGTGCGTGCATACTGCCACAATTACCTTGTTACCTACATCAATGGTAGCAGCACGTCAACACACAGCTGCGTGAGTGTTGGCGAGCAAACGATCATAGATGACTCATTACTTTATAATGTTCTGCGTAAATACACACGACTTTCCCACACATCCGCCAGGGGGTGTTCGTGTCGGTCTAGGCTCATCACGTGGCCGTCACGTGTACATGTGTGATATATACCGTGTATGTATCACGTGTACATGTGTGATATATACATGTATGTATCACGTGTACATGTGTGATATATACATGTATGTATCACGTGTACATATGTGATATATACATGTATGTATCACGTGTACATGTGTGATATATACATGTATGTATCACGTGTACATGTGTGATATATACATGTATGTATCACGTGTACATATGTGATATATACATGTATGTATCACGTGTACATGTGTGATATATACATGTATGTATCACGTGTACATATGTGATATATACATGTATGTATCACGTGTACATGTGTGATATATACGCTATAGCTATAAT
>NW_014595195.1:0-633 GCF_000485595.1 Priapulus caudatus | reverse complement strand
CTCACACCATGGGCCCTATGGTTGCGGCCAAAGATTTTCGTCATCGTGTTGAGACGTATGTCGCAACTATCGCAGACAAATCTCATCTGCACATTCGCTGCACACTAAGAGGATCTCTCGCTTTCACAGGCAAAGGCCATGCGACTGATCGCGCCGTGTTACTCGGCATAAACAGCTTCACGCCACAAGAACTCGCTAAACAAAGTGTCAACGAACTCGTGGGCAAGCTTTCTCAGCTTGATACCATTACCTTGGAAGACGGCACTTCGATTCAATTTAATCCTGCTAAAGACATTATTTTTGATCGTGGCGATCCCCTGCCAGAGCATCCGAATGGCATTATTCTTGAGCTTCTGGATCAATCAGATAGTCAATTACCCAACCAGGTTCAGGTCAGGCCAGATCTCTCGCTTCTCGACCTACCCGGCACTCAATTGCTAACAGAAACTTACTTTTCTATTGGCGGTGGATTTATCACCACCTTATCTAAAATTGGGCAATTGGTTGCGCCACTCAAGATGGAAAACTCAGAATCCTGCGGTTACCCATTTGATAGTGCGGATCTAATGATGAAAATGTCGGCGGATAGCGGCTTATCCATTGCCGCCATGAAGCGCCATAATGAGGTAGAAC
>NW_014595193.1:0-633 GCF_000485595.1 Priapulus caudatus | reverse complement strand
CTCTCTCTCTCTCTCTCTATATATATATATATATATATATATATCTTCAACTCCTCTCTTCTCCCTTTCCCTTTCATTCGCTCGCTCGCTCTCGCTTGTCCCATCCGTCTCTCGCTTGCTTCCCCCAGCTATTCGTCTCGCGCTCTCTAGAGCTATACCTATCCATCTCACCCCTGCTCCTCCTATTCTCGCTCAATAATAACCTAACAAGCGTTTCGGCTTCGCAGCATGACACATCTTTAGCCGTGTACTGTGACAGCAATTAAACCACTTCATTATTACTATAGAGTGACGGGATCACAGCTTGACATCAGACTGAGTGCGCTTCTGCCCAGCTCCGCTGTCACACCGTAAACATGACGCCGATGTTCGGTAGTGTAGACACTGTAGCAGGCGAGGCGCACAAACAGGGGCGAGGCGAAGTCGGTCCGGCAAGCAGAGATAATGGTGACAAATGGAAAAGTTAATTCGCGTTGACAGAAGTGAACTGATTCGCGGACTGTTTACTCATAAAAATGCAACGGCCGCGTGCCACCTGCTACTATCACTGTGACGTCGCGGCCGTCGGAAGCGGTTCCTTAAGGGTTACCATTTTTTCGGGGTCATCTTCACAAGCCCGCAGCGCAGTGTTGT
>NW_014595192.1:0-633 GCF_000485595.1 Priapulus caudatus | reverse complement strand
GAGAGAGAGAGAGAGATAGGAGAAAGATCTAGAGAAAGGCTGAGCAGAAGGTTAAGTGGGAGAGGGAGAAAAGAAGAGGGAGAGCGATGGAAAGAACGAGATGGAGAGCGAGAAAGTGATCGAGATATTCATCAGCAATCCTTAAGAAGTCATCTGCCAGCGACATATAATGCTAAAGAAACGCACACGCAACTCATCGTGCAATAACAAACGGGAAATGCTGCTACTGATAACTTTACATCTTGACCATTAGCCACAACAACTGTTCAGCAAAGTGAACACACTAATTACAGAGACACTGATTAGACAGTGAACAACGCCAGGTAATCGCACAAGGCTGCGCAGTTCAGGCCGCGAAGAATAAATCCGTCACGACTATCTTTGTCCGAGAAAATATGTTTTTTATCGATGTAACATGAATCTGAACAAGATCTAGAACGTTGATCTGAACTATTTTCGACGGCGACGAGTAATACTTATTCTTGTCAACGCGCAAGGATTCCTTCCCGAAATAACGAAATCTCAGACAATTTAGAAAAATGTCGATTTAGTTCGACATTTCTAGCATGATCGCCACGTATATATGCAGGCTGCACTATGGCGGCACTTTACAATTTAAATTAAAACGATATC
>NW_014595191.1:0-633 GCF_000485595.1 Priapulus caudatus | reverse complement strand
GCGATTTTACCGATTGCGTGATGATTCGGGGCAAGTGAGACCCAATTACGGTTTGAGAATAGTTGGGATAACGGGGACCGATGGTAAGACGACGGTGAGTCATTTCTTCGCGCAAGCTATGAATGCTTTGGCAAAACCTACGGCTGTTATCGGAACCTTAGGTGTTGGTTTTCCCGCGAAGCTAAAAAAATAAGTCATACGACGCCTGATGTAATAAGCGTTCATAAAACTTTGCATGATTTGGCGCTGGACGAGTCGCTTGAATATGTTGCGATGGAAGTTTCATCGCATGCTTTAGATCAAGGTAGGGTAAATGGGGTGGGTTTTGATGTGGCGGTCTTGACAAACTTGACGCGGGATCACCTTGATTATCATGGCACGATTGTTGAGTATGCGCGGGCGAAAGAAAAATTGTTTTTACGACCTGAATTAAAAGCCGTGGTGCTCAATCAGGATGATGACTTTGGCATGAAGATTGCCGATCGACTAATTGCGGAGAGTGTTGATGTGTCAGTGCTTCGTTATGCCGTTCAGCTCAATTTGGGTAGCTCGAAGAAGGCGGTTGAGTTAATTGCAAGTGATGCTAAATTTACCAGTAACGGCATAGAGGCAAAAGTATCGTTTGGAGATGAG
>NW_014595190.1:0-633 GCF_000485595.1 Priapulus caudatus | reverse complement strand
TCTCTCTCTCTGTTACTCTTTCTTGCGCTTTCTCTATCTATCTCCCTTGCTCTCTATCAATCTCTGTGTCTCCTTCGCGCGGACACACACACTCAGGTGCGTGCTGGATGAGCACTGCTCCGCTCACACGAGGCGACGATAACTGAGCAGGTGACGCTATCAATCAGCGACAGGTAAACAGCCGTTATACCTGTACGGTAGGCGCGCGCATGCGCAGGGCGCATGGCGTTCACCTGCGTGAGATTGCGCGGAAGCTGGCATGAGAGAGACGGATGCGCGTGGGGGCGACGCCGTTATAGCTGGTATCGCGCGAGAGATCGCGGGTGGGTGCATCCGGCATTCACGTGCGCAGACGAAGCCTTGGTGGCGCTTGTCGTGCTGCGATGACATAAGAGTGCATCATTGCTGCGATGCGCTACCGGTATGCGGTGACTCACACCGTTAAAGCGGCCTGCGAGGCAAGCAATATGTTATAACGTGGTGTGACTGTATCAGATCGGGTGACATGTGTGGTAAGAGGTATGGTAACAGGTATGAATGTGAGGTAATATGTATTTACACACACACACACACACACACACACACACACACACACACACACACACACACACACACACACACACACACACGCAC
>NW_014595189.1:0-633 GCF_000485595.1 Priapulus caudatus | reverse complement strand
ACACACACACACACACACACACACACACACACACACACACACACACACACACACACACACACACACACACACACACACACATACATACACACATGTAGAACGTGTAACGTACAACGAACAATAAAGAACGTGCAACGTATAACGAACAATAAAGAATTAATGTGCAACGTACGACAAACAATATAGAACGTGCAACTTACAACGAACAATATATAACGGGAAACGAACAATGTTGGATGTAGGGCCTACATCGTACAACCATAGATACAACGAACAATATAGAACAAAAAAGGAACAACGAACAACGCCGAACGTGCAAGGTGCAACGAGCAACATAGAACGTGCAACGTACAGCGAACAATGTAGGATCTACATCGTACAGCGAACAATGTAGGATCTACATCGTACAGCGAACAATATAGAAACGCGAAAGGAACAACGAACAACGCTGAACGTACAACCTGCAACGAACAACGTAGAGCGAGCAACATACAGCGAACAATTTAGAAGGGGAAACGAACAATGTATGATCCACATCGTACAACGAACAATATAGAACGAGAACGGAACAACGATGAACGTGCAACTTGCAACGAACAGCGGGACAATTTAGAACGAGAAACGTACAACGAA
>NW_014595188.1:0-633 GCF_000485595.1 Priapulus caudatus | reverse complement strand
CTCTCTCTCTCTCTCTCTCTCTCTCTCTCTCTCTCTCTCTCTCTCTCTCACTCTCTCTCTCTCTATATATATATATATATTATAGTATGAAGAATGGTAGGATAGCTAACCATCGTTAATTCGGGCCATAAGAAGAAAATAGTGACCATAAAGAATGTGATAATCATATGCTGTATCTTTCACCCTACGCAACAATGAAGTCTCGCCGACAGATGTCCCCAGAAAAAGCTAACCTATGGGTGGCCCATGACCCGTATAACCCAATGGGCAATCTACGGAAATGCTGTAATAATGAAGGTATATATATATATACCTTCATTATTATGGCCTTTCCGTAAGAAGGTGCAACACTCGGTTGATCACTCGATCATTAGGCCCTGCATCCCGAATTTGCGAAAACAGAGGGAGTGTAGTAATAGGTTCTGTCGGGGATGTTAGTTTATCCAAATCAGGATAATTCTTGGGACCACGAAGCTCAATAAATGCAAGACATACAGTAAACGACAGTTGTGACTCTACCATACCGTATTGTAGAATTTGCTTTTGTATATATCTTGCATTTATCAAGTTTTGTAAGTTTTTAAAATTATTGTTCGTGCGCGCGTGTATATATATATATATATATATATATAT
>NW_014595187.1:0-633 GCF_000485595.1 Priapulus caudatus | reverse complement strand
TGTAGGTACATCTCGCTCGTCCGTGCAACGCCGCGTTCAGAACTTACGGAAAGTTGGTGTGATAGATAGTGAAATCGCTTTAATTAACCCTCAGTTTCAGAACGCTTTCGTGACATTCATTGTTGAGGTTGAGCTAGAACGCGAGCGCGTTGATTTGCTAGATGAATTTCGTCGTTCCATGCTATTGCATGATGAAGTTCAGCAATGCTATTACGTCACAGGGCATACGGATTTCATTCTCATCGTTTTGGTTCATGATATGGTCAGTTACGAGCGTTTTAGTCGGCGCGTTTTCACTGAAAACCCAAATATCCGACGCTTTCATACAAATGTAGCAGTAGATCGCGTGAAAGTTGGCTTGGCCGTTCCAGTCTAAAGCCACGCATCTACGACGCGTGGGATATTTTCAGCCGGATGGAGGTTGAATGTGGGTGCCTGCAGAAATAAAGGGGTGTGCGGCCGAGCAATATTGACTCTTTATCTTCTTGAGCATTTTAAACAACTTCTGATCACTTTTAAGCCGTAACCTGAATTTTGCGATGGTCGTCGGGATACTACCAGTACGTTTCAACCCAAAGTAATCTGCTATCTCTCTCAGTTTGAGTCCGCCCATGTCCTGAGCAAGATACATGA
>NW_014595186.1:0-633 GCF_000485595.1 Priapulus caudatus | reverse complement strand
TAAAAATAGAAGGACAACTGCACGTCAGATATAGATTCTCATGTGAAGCTTGTTACAGAAACAAAAGAAGCACACAGCTTCCGAAGTCCTATGAGATAAGATGAAAGACCAAAATGTGAGGTCAAAAGGACAAAGAACAAATGTTGAGTAAACTGAGGCCACCTGTTGCCAGCCACTGGCTGTAAACTGCAACAAAATGCTCTTCAAGGACCTAAAACACTCTCACACTGACCACCCTTAGTGTCATACACACTACACAACCTGACGCATCTACACATACCAGATAACATCCAATATAGACATGCTATCGACTTTGCATCATCATTGATTAAAGCACTGCCGATCACTCACCTGATGTACTGCAGTGGGTGGCTCTGATGTATCACCATCTCACACGTAGGACACGTGTTGTTTTCCTCCAGCCACTTCACAATGCAGCTCTTGCAGACTGCAGCACGGCCAGTAAATACACAGTAAACACCCTCTCCCCATGTAGGAAATAATACAGGTCAGACAATAACAATGTAAGATGTCAGGCAATCTGGGCACATGTTAACACTACTTCGAACATACGTATACTACTGTATACACATGTTCACGAGGTCACTCAGATCAACAAGTGCCGCAGAGCGA
>NW_014595185.1:0-633 GCF_000485595.1 Priapulus caudatus | reverse complement strand
GGTGTGTGTGTGTGTGTGTGTGTGTGTGTGTGTGTGTGTGTGTGTGTGTGTGTGTGTGTGTGTCGTTCCCGGAGAAGAGAGACAGCGATGGGTTTAAATATTGCGCTGAGGGCGTGACGATAATATTTCGGAACGCTACGCTTCGTCAATGAGCCCATATCAGACTGTATTGATTTCCTGCATGATAGGCGTGTATACGTGCGTGTTTGGAATGGTGTACGGTAGTTGGGGCTACGCGTTCTAGGCGTGTGTACGTGCGTGTTTGGAATGGTGTACGGTAGTTGGGGCTACGCGTTCTAGGCGTGTGTATCGCGCGCCCGCACCATCGAACGCCGATTTACTATAGTAAGAAATATTACGCGCGTTAATTATTATACGTGTCACATTTCGTTGTGACGTATAATTTAAGGTAGACGAAAGACGATTTTAGGATCGTTTGTGATAGAAATCATTCGCTGTGTCACCGTTCGGACGTGCAGAGCACAATCGTATGCATGCTTGCTGGAGCCATCTGTTGCAAAATATCGCAGACGGTAGGTTAGTACGTTAGTATGTTGTCTTCACTGGAATTGTGAACCGTTTGTTTAATGTTGCAAGCAAATGTCGCTGTAGGTGATCGATGGGTTGACTATA
>NW_014595184.1:0-633 GCF_000485595.1 Priapulus caudatus | reverse complement strand
GTTCGAACCCCCGAACCCCCCCTGGCTACGGGCCTGATATCGCATCTAACTGCCGTTTGCATCCGTGTCGTGTTTCGTTCACACATTCGTTCATACATGATTGTGTTTGTGGTACTACCGTTGTGGATATATTTAACGGTATATATCTATGGTCGTACGTACTCAGAAATAATTATTTTTACCGTGGTTGAACTAATACAACCGCGGTAAAATTATGGGCCGCTTTACCAAATCTAGCTGGGGGATGTTTGCTCCGTGTCGTTTTTGATCGGGGTCAGTCTTGGACCTTTTTCAACCCGGCGTTTTCGCTTCGTATTCATTCACAGGGGAAGAGAGACGATATGATATCAAGAGCGTATAAAGAAGCCTTCTTTATACGCTTTTGATGATATGTATATTAGATAGGAACACGTCCATTTCGTAAATCAGTCTTTATTCAATGCAGATTACAAATGATGGGACTCAATCTGAATTTCTGAAACCAATAGAAAAGAGAGTTACATTGTAGAGAGGTTGGTAGTCTATCTACCCCAGGTCTTTGGTATGTCTGTATTTAGAGAGGTGCCAATGACTGGCTGATAAGAAAGAGAAAAATAAGATATAAACAGGGCCGTAGTGGCGCTCGTAGGGGGT
>NW_014595183.1:0-633 GCF_000485595.1 Priapulus caudatus | reverse complement strand
GTATCAACTATAGATACATGTGATGTACAGGTAACTATAACCTGTACATCACAGGTAACTATAGATACATGTGTGTACAGGTAACTATAGATACATGTGATGTACAGGTAACTATAGATACATACATCGCATGTATCTATAGTTACCTGTACATCACATGTATTATAGTTACCTGTACATCACATGTATCTATAGTTACCTGTACATCACATGTATCTATAGTTACCTTTACATCGCATGTATCTATAGTTACCTGTACATCACATGTATCTATAGTTACCTGTACAGCACATGTATCTATAGTTACCTGTACACCACATGTATCTATAGTTACCTGTACAGCACATGTATCTATAGTTACCTTTAGACCACATGTATCTGACGTGCAGTCCTGCTCGGCACTCCAATCTCCACACTCGAGGCTATCGTCTGGACATGCGAATCCAGCGATGAGCTCTACCTCTACAGAGAAGATAACATATACACGTATAAAGCTTATCTCATATCTCATATCACTTATGTCTAATATAACTCATATCTTACGTCGCTCATATCTTACAACTCATGTCTCACATCACTCATATATCTTACAACTCATATCTCACATCACTCATATATCTTACAACTCATATC
>NW_014595182.1:0-633 GCF_000485595.1 Priapulus caudatus | reverse complement strand
ACACACACACACACACACACACACACACACACACACACACACACACACACACACACACACACACACACACACACACACACACACACACATCAGCAGCACAGCAGGTGAGCTAAACTACCTTTGCGCTTATATTACACCTGCATCTGCCACCGACATATCGACGCGGTTACCAGCACGCATAATACCTAAGCGCTCGCAAATCATTTCGTTCTGCATATGAACGCCTTTCCGTTTCACCAGCTAACGACCTAACTTCTACCTACGTGCAATTAGGATGCAAAAGCCAGGCGCGCGGCTGATTGCAATTAATATCGGCACGCAGCACAAATTACGGGCAGCAGCATTAATGAGATTAGAACGAAGGAAAGCTAGCGCAGGTAAGCCTCGCAGGTAAACTATTAACACACAGGTAAGGTTCGTACTGCTAGCGCAGGTGACCGCGGTTACACGGGCGTCTATCGACCATGATAGCTCTTGATATTATATATGTCTCTCTTTCCCTCCCTCCCACTTCTCTCTCTACCTCTGCCTCTCTCTGTGTCTCTGTCGCTATGCCTCTCTTTCCCCTCCCTCCTCTCTCTGTGTCTGTCTCTATGTCTCTCTTTCCCTCCCTCCCGCTCTCTCTTGCTCTTT
>NW_014595181.1:0-634 GCF_000485595.1 Priapulus caudatus | reverse complement strand
GGAATGTCGAAGTGGGCAATAATTTTAACAACGGTACCAGACGGTACGCGCACCATATCGCGCATGCCGTTTTCATTTGGTGGCAACATTTCGGGGCCGGTGTAAAGAATTTCACCTGTATTATTGTAGTGCGCCAAATCAAACCGTCGTCTGCTTAATACGCCAAACGTTACTTGATGTACGTGCATAGGGTGGCCGTTAGGCGTGGTATTAATGAAGTTCCAAATCTCAGTGGTATTAAGTTTTGGTGTTTCAGTAATAGGATCCATCCATTTTGATTTGTTCAGTAAGAACTTCGGTCTACCGTATTCATCTTTGGTTAAATCAAGCGTTAGGTTACGTGTTTTTACAGCGTCAGCTGGGTCCAGCCTTGGTACTGGGCGTAATGTAGCTGGTAATTTGTGCTATATTTTCATTAATTGTAGGTTTTCATTAATAACGAATAAGGAATAATAGTGAACAAAGCGATGAGGCAGGATACTAATGAGCAAAAATTACTGCAAATGGCTATCGAGGCATTTTATCGCCAGACTGGTCTGCAATTACGTACTCAAGAAGGTGGCTTAGATATAGGTGGTCGAGGGATAGATGCTATTGTCGAAGTGGAAGGGTACAAAGTATTAAGGTTTACAGC
>NW_014595180.1:0-634 GCF_000485595.1 Priapulus caudatus | reverse complement strand
ATATATATATATATATTACAACCATAAAAGTTTAATAAACTGCACATCATCAACGATTATTATACCAGCATTTTTACTATAGTAACTTCCATTTACAGTGGTATCATGAGCCGCCTGGTCTCCGTACCGTATAATACAATAGATAAATAAATAAACACATCCTATATATACTCACACATATAAACATAGACATGTTCTTGTTAACACGTACAGAAGAAACGCTAAAACTCGTTATCTAATAATCTGCGTAAAATAAGTTAAAAGGGTACCACACCTTATCTTATGTCGTTTAGAATTGCATACACTTATACACTTGATTGCAATGTTATCTAGCAGCTCTGATTAACACAGGTAAGCTTTATTTCGCTAGGATGACTATGAAATACACACACGGATAACCAAACGTAGTAAAAATTCCTACATAATTAATAACAATAATAATAACAACAACAACAATAGTAATAATAATAATAATAATAATAATAATAATAATAATAATAATAATAGATAGATAGATAGATAGATATACAATCGATTGATCAATCGATAGATAGATAGATATAGACAGATAGATAGATTGATAGCTAGATATATAGATAGATAGATAGATAGATAGATAGATAGATAGATAGAC
>NW_014595179.1:0-634 GCF_000485595.1 Priapulus caudatus | reverse complement strand
CACTATGCGCTATGCGCTATTTACTATGCACTATGCACCATGCACCATGCACTATGCACTATGCACTATGCACTATGCACCATGCACTATGCACTATGCCCTATGTACCATGCACCATGCACCATGCACTATGCACTATGCACTATGCCCTATGCACTATGCGCTATGCGCTATTTACTATGCACTATGCACCATGCACCATGCACTATGCACTATGCACTATGCACTATGCACTATGCACCATGCACTATGCACTATGCCCTATGTACCATGCACCATGCACCATGCACTATGCACTATGCACTATGCACTATGCACTATGCCCTATGCACTATGCGCTATGCGCTATTTACTATGCACTATGCACCATGCACCATGCACTATGCACTATGCACTATGCACTATGCACTATGCACATGCACTATGCACTATGCCCTATGTACCATGCACCATGCACCATGCACTATGCACTATGCACTATGCACTATGCCCTATGCACTATGCGCTATGCGCTATGCACTATGCACTATGCACTATGCACCATGCACTATGCACTATGCACTATGCACTATGCACCATGCACTATGCACTATGCCCTATGTACCATGCACCATGCACCATGCACTATGCACTA
>NW_014595178.1:0-634 GCF_000485595.1 Priapulus caudatus | reverse complement strand
GGATAAATCAAGTACACGCCCTTCATATTACAACGTTTCTATATCTATATATACATGGCAGACGTAACACATTCGTGATATTGCTGTATATCGTGTTCATTTGACTGAGTCACACCCATTCTACTGGTACACACACTCATTCGCTTCTCAGCTCACGGGCCTTGTGTCTATAGATAGCACTTTCCCTTATCAGTCCACCCGTGACTGTGTTATGGTGGTTATAGTTTAAAGTGAGCACCCACCATGATCGCTTGGCAAGAAAATGTTTACGTCATCAAGGGCGTGGTTTATATCCACACCGGGAAGGGGGGAACATCAGGACACTGATTTCTGGCGTAATATTAATTTAACATTGACTTATATTTATATTTCGATTAGATTTCGATTTAGACATTTAGATTTCGAGGCTAAGCACATAGACAAAGCATGAAATAAACAGATACTTGTATACGCGACCTAACAATCGCCAAGGGCATCTTATATATCTTACTACAGTACCACGTTACATAGAAAAGGCTCCGGTTAGACAGCTACAGTTGTCCCATAGTTTCATTGGAATGTGTCTTAAACTTTCTCACTACACTTTAGACTATGGGCCGGTACAGACGACGCTGCATGATATATATATATATAT
>NW_014595177.1:0-634 GCF_000485595.1 Priapulus caudatus | reverse complement strand
CACTACCTTGCTGGTACCTATCTACCTTGCAGGTACCTGGCTACCTTGCTGGTACCTATCTACCTTGCAGGTACCTAGCTACCTTGCAGGTACCTATCTACCTTGCTAGTACCTAGCTACCTTGCTGGTACCTATCTACCTTGCGGCTACCTAGCTACCTTGCTAGTACCTATCTACCTTGCAGGTACCTAGCTACCTTGCTAGTACCTATCTACCTTGCTGGTACCTGGCTACCTTGCTGGTACCTAGCTACCTTGCTGGTACCTATCTACCTTGCTAGGTACCTAGCCAGGTACCAGCAAGGTAGCTAGGTACCAGCAAGGTAGATAGGTACCTGCAAGGTAGATAGGTACCTGCAAGGTAGCCAGGTACCAGCAAGGTAGATAGGTACCTGCAAGGTAGACACTACCTTGCTGGTACCTATCTACCTTGCAGGTACCTGGCTACCTTGCTGGTACCTATCTACCTTGCAGGTACCTAGCTACCTTGCAGGTACCTATCTACCTTGCTAGTACCTAGCTACCTTGCTGGTACCTATCTACCTTGCGGCTACCTAGCTACCTTGCTAGTACCTATCTACCTTGCAGGTACCTAGCTACCTTGCTAGTACCTATCTACCTTGCTGGTACCTGGC
>NW_014595176.1:0-634 GCF_000485595.1 Priapulus caudatus | reverse complement strand
CTCCTAAGCTACCGCTAGATGAATTATGTGGAGCGAACAGCAAGGCGTTTATCAGCTTGTCATTTAATGACTAAAGACGGATATAATAAATATCCGAGGTCGATACAATAGAAGATTATGGATGGGCTATCCAGAACAATATTTAAATTGTTATGATCTATAAAAGCGAATGCTTAGGAGTCGTTGTCCTATCTTGCAGATTGCGCGGGCAAATTAGCAGTGACTTGCTAGATTATGGCGGCTTATCCTCAAGAGCGGTTAGTGAATGGTTTTACTGAATATTTGATGTTCTCGACGCCAATCGCTGCGCTATTTTCTCCAGATTTTCTTTTGTAGCATTACCTTGCTGCTCCGTCAATTCGACCGCAACCTTGCCTAATTGACAATAGATATCCGCATAATCTTCTCGCCACTGGGTTAAGGCTTCAAGCTGTTGTTCGACGACTATATCATCGCCGCGCGCGATCGGTCCGGTGAGCGCCTTTACCGTACCGAGGCGAAACAAATTGTCCGCCGTGCCTTTGACAATGGGTTCTAAAATGTGCATCGCCAGCTCCCGCTCAACGCCCGCCTTAGCGAAGGTTTGCAAACTCATTTCTTGTAGGCTTACCAGATAATTACACGCCATCACACT
>NW_014595175.1:0-634 GCF_000485595.1 Priapulus caudatus | reverse complement strand
ATATATATATACATAACAGTAACAGTAAACGGATGCATTTATGCGGGGTCTATATTATTTTTTACGTGTGATCAAGGTTTACAGGGTGTGGCGTGTGCGGGAGGGTAACTTGGTAAACAGATTTATGTATGCGGGGGGTATATTATTTTTTAAGTGGGAGCAATGTCTACACCGCGTGTACGGGTGTGCGGTGGGGGGAGGGGGAGAGAAACAAGAGGTGTAGTGTATAGCAGTCTTGGTAAAGAGGCTTATATTTGCTGGCTGTATATTATTTATAAGCGAGAGCAAGTATCGGTGAGTAAGGTCTAGACCATGTGTATGTGTGCGTGTGTGTGTGTGTGTGTGCGCGCGCGCGTGTGTGTGCGTGTGTGTGTGTGCGTATGTGCGTGCGCGCCCGTGTGTGTATGTGTGTGCGTGCGCGTTCGTGCGTGCGTGCGCGCCCGTGTGTGTGTGCGTGCGTGCGTGTGTGTGCATGTATGTCTGCGTGTGTATGTGATAGGGGGTGTGTGAAACTGCACACGCATGGTCGATGCTGACGCTGATGCTTGCTTGCTTTAGCAGGTCACCTGGCAACGCCGGAGACTGCTGCTGCTCCTGCTGCTGCTGTTGTTGTTGTTGTTGTTGCTGCAACATG
>NW_014595174.1:0-634 GCF_000485595.1 Priapulus caudatus | reverse complement strand
GGTCGTAACTCAAGCGCGCGCATGCGTCTCGACTGCACACATGTAATGCCATGACAGGGAAGTGAACCTGCTACGCGGTACCTAGGGGTTTATGGCCCCGGAAAGTCACGTTACCTTCCTTGCCTGACTCCTCGTGTCGTTATTAGACAAAACCCGTGAGCAGTAACTGTAGGTGGCAGGGGTGTCCTCTAAACGTATAATCTAACATACAGGAAGTCGTATAAAGTACCGTTGTAAACTGTATTTAATGTGACCAATCTTTCGACCCAAGACGCTCGAATCGGTGTAAACGCGCAGAGAATGGATTATAAAGTGATGTGTCGAAATGGAACACTCTCTCCAGTATCAGTCCCAGTGCAGCCTGATCGTAGCGATGGCAGCAGTGTTTGGATGTATCCCTGTTACTGAAATCACACGGACGCCTACGCGCTCCTTTCGGCGAAATACACTTCTCCACCAAGCTGCAGACAAGCCATGGTAGCATTATCGCCCTGTACGTGGCAGGGTAATTGTACACCAAGATGGCGCCACTTGCGTAGGCCGAAGATTTAACGAAGTCTTCCGCTTGTTCGTCGAAAAACTGGAACATTCCCGGATGGATAAAGCACGCCTGCATGAAGTCAATTTGCCAGAC
>NW_014595173.1:0-634 GCF_000485595.1 Priapulus caudatus | reverse complement strand
TGCTAGTAGTGTTGCACTGTTGCTAGTAGTGTTGCACTGTTGCTAGTAGTGTTGCACTGTTGCTAGTAGTGTGGCACTCCAGCTATGCCCTGTTGCTAGTAGTGTTGCACTGTTGCTAGTAGTGTTGCACTGTTGCTAGTAGTGTTGCACTGTTGCTAGTAGTGTGGCACTCCAGCTATGCCCTGTTGCTAGTAGTGTTGCACTGTTGCTAGTAGTGTGGCACTGTTGCTAGTAGTGTTGCACTCCAGCTATGCCCTGTTGCTAGTAGTGTTGCACTGTTGCTAGTCGTGTTGCACTGTTGCTAGTCGTGTTGCACTGTTGCTAGTAGTGTGGCACTCCAGCTATGCCCTGTTGCTAGTAGTGTTGACTGTTGCTAGTAGTGTTGCACTCCAGCTATGCCCTGTTGCTAGTAGTGTTGCACTGTTGCTAGTTGTGTTGCACTGTTGCTAGTCGTGTTGCACTGTTGCTAGTCATGTTGCACTGTTGCTAGTAGTGTGGCACTCCAGCTATGCCCTGTTGCTAGTAGTGTTGCACTGTTGCTAGTAGTGTTGCACTCTAGCTATGCCCTGTTGCTAGTAGTGTTGCACTGTTGCTAGTAGTGTTGCACTGTTGCTAGTCGTGTTGCCCTGTTGCT
>NW_014595172.1:0-634 GCF_000485595.1 Priapulus caudatus | reverse complement strand
GTAGAACAATATATTTTTATTATAGTGCTGTTAGTGGCATGTAAAGCGCATATCCTATTGGTTTGCTAACAAGCAGGTTTAGCTCAGATACATTCAAACACGTATTTCGATGCGATGAAATGTTTCGCTCAACGTAAATTCAATACGAACATGTGAACATATTTCACTTAAACGCGATTCGCATGAAAGGGGGAACTGCACAAACGAATCAATCACATACACATCGAGTGTTTTTAAGCGTATTTGTCCGTCAGCTGGCACGCATAGAGACTCGAGTTTCGGTCCATGTGAACACAAAAGTTGCATGTCACAAGATTTACTTTCGCTCACGAAAATACATAATCATAAAGGGAATTACCATATACGAAAGCCATACTCGTGTATACGATTTACCAAATCTTCGTAAGCATATAAAATCTTCGTATTATTGTTATGATATTATATGTGTATATAGCAAGCATATGGTGTACGCAATAACACACAATAGAACTAGTCAAAATACTAGTTCATGCAACGAATAGTTCATTCTATTGTGGTTAATTCATCCATGGGGTCGATGCTTATATATTTTCTCATGACTCAGCATTCTCATATATTTCGTTATTCTGCCGTGTTCTCGCTCTCTCTCTCTCTC
>NW_014595171.1:0-634 GCF_000485595.1 Priapulus caudatus | reverse complement strand
TGCGGCATCAACGCCGTGACAGCGCAGATAAACACAGACATCGTTGGCATTAAATGGCTGCTCCATACGTGATTCGGAACAGAGTACGTAAACTTTATCAGCTCCCTTCAGGTTGCCCATGACAGCGCTAATGGCCTGTGCGGCTTCTTTGCTGCTATTCCAGCCAATGGCAGCCATCGCATATGTTTTGGTGTAAGCCAGCGGACGAAACATCCTGCCTTCCTGAGCCTCTAGGGCAAACACTGGCAAAAAGCTTAAAGTGATAATCACAAGCGAATAAAATAATGGTGGACCAACTTCCACACATGCATCTGTAATAATTTTTATCCGTCTCTCTGTATTATTGGTATTATCAAGTTCCAGATGTTTGTGAATATTTTCAATCATCACGATAGAGGCATCGAGCATCGCGCCGATAGCAATCGCAATCCCACCAAGAGACATTATGTTTGCATTAATGCCCTGATACTTCATAACGATAAACGCCGACAATATACCAACCGGCAAACTTATCGCTATTACTAGAGAAGAACGGATATGCATTAAAAACAAAATGCATATCAGAATAACAATAATTATTTCTTCAATTAATTTGTTTCTTAAAGAGTCTATTGACCGCTGAATCAGGTCGGCC
>NW_014595170.1:0-634 GCF_000485595.1 Priapulus caudatus | reverse complement strand
TCTCTCTCTCTCTCTCTCTCTCTATCTCTCTCTCCCAATCGCTACCCTCCTCTCTATCACTCTTACACGTTCTCCTTCTTTCCCTCGCTGTTTGATTTTCTCTTCCGCTTTCTCTCGCTCTCGCTGTTTCGCATACAGAAATTTTGCAAGCGGTTGCACGGTAATAAAGCACCATTAACATAATTCCGCAACATCGGCCATGCATTTCGCCCGCAATTCTGCGAAACCGCCATGCGCATCTGTCCGCTCGTTCGCTTCAGTATTCCCACACGATAAAAGCGAGCAGAGCAAGCAAAAATGCGACGATAAACGAACACTGACGCTACGGTAGCAAAATATGTTGCATTTGCAAAATTGTCGCTGTTGCATGGCCGACAACGCAGCAATACTGGTGATCATGACAGATGGCATACAGACACACAGCACTTATATTATTCCCATTACGTAGCTTCTATGCTGATTATTGACAAGCCACGTCTGTAGAATCCACAGAACGGATTTAATGTGTGTCTTCAAGTATGTGAAATTTAAATGCGAAGCACAACTGTCGTATCACAGCCAGGCGCACGCGCAAGCCCATACGCACGTACACATGAACGCGCACACAGACAGAGCGACACACAGACACACACAG
>NW_014595169.1:0-634 GCF_000485595.1 Priapulus caudatus | reverse complement strand
CTGGTTACAAAACAACATCGAATAATAAAGTTAACCGATTTGGGGATATCATAATGAAGGCAGGAATAACCACGGTGATAAGACGCACCAGAGGGGATGATATCAACGCCGCCTGTGGACAGCTGGTTGGTAAAGTTGAGGATAAGAGCCGAAGAGATCGTCGCTTTTCTGAACCACGTTTTGGTATGAAACTATGAGTTTATTGTTGCGTTTGTTCTGCTTGTTGACCGTCGTTAGCTTAGTCTCCTGTGTTAGTGATCAGGCGTTCTCTCGTAGTGGCCGGGCGGATAGTTCAGAACCAGATTTGATAGCGGGTTCGAAACTTAATGTGCAGCTAGGTGTCAGCTATATGCAGCGAGGGCAGTATAAAGTTGCCAAAGAAAAACTAGAAAGAGCCATCGAACAGAATCCCGAGAATTTGCAGGCATACAGTACTCTAGCTTTGTTGATGAGTAAGCTGAATAAAAAAGAGGAAGCTGAAGAGTATTATCAGCAAGCAATAGAGCTTGATCCAAAGAATGCGTGGTTACATAACAGTTATGGCGCATTTCTCTGTGGTGTCGACAGACTTGATGATGCAATGGCAGAATTTAAAGCGGCTTACGATGACCCTTTTTATGAGACGGCATATCTA
>NW_014595168.1:0-634 GCF_000485595.1 Priapulus caudatus | reverse complement strand
CGCGTGCGTCTGTGTTGCGTGTGTGTCTGTGTTGCGTGCGTGCGTGTGCGCGTGCGTCTGTGTTGCGTGTGTGCGTGTGCGCGTGCGTCTGTGTTGCGTGTGTGCGTGTGCGCGTGCGTCTGTGTTGCGTGCGTGCGTGTGCGCGTGCGTCTGTGTTGCGTGTGTGCGTGTGCGCGTGCGTCTGTGTTGCGTGCAAGTCAAAAAAATATTCCTGCGTGCTTACTCTCCCCTGCTCATGCACTCGCCATCTCGGATCCGAATGGATTGGTGATTGTAACTGCAAAATTCATGATGAAGTGCCAGTGTCACCGACGTCGTGCGCTCGCAGACGAACTCAAAGACTCGCGCCGACGCCACGGGACGCTGACTCGACGATGGCGAAATAATTAGTCGACATTAGTAAGTTTTTTTTCTCACACACTTGCGGCCGTTGGGGGGTTGAGAATCTCAGCAGGGGATGAGACTGCTGTCCTGCTTCTTACACGTCGTATATATATATATAAGCTACTATAGCTCTATATAACGCTCATATGTCGCCGTAGATATCGACTTTTCGCCTTATCGTTGCTATTAGTGGAGGCTACTGTGTTGTTCTATGGCGCATGATCAACAGGCGTTGTCCAGCTACTGGCAT
>NW_014595167.1:0-634 GCF_000485595.1 Priapulus caudatus | reverse complement strand
TGTACGTGCGTGTGTGCGCGCGCGCGTGTGTGTGTGTGTGTGTGTGTTACGCTACTGTTACCTACTGGCGACTAATACACGGGTAGCGACCAAGTAAAGCGGATACACACGACGGCCGGAATATACGGGAATAACAGAGAATGAGAATGTAATCTAGCATTACCCGTGAAAGAGGATAAAATCTAGGATACCTGTGAATGAGGATATAATACAGAATACCCGTGAATGAGGATTTTTATAATCTATTACGTCACCCTTCACAGGTATTCTAGATTACATCCTCATTCACAGGTATTCTTCAGCACACCTGTGCCGTAGGATGTAGTCGTACATCACACCTGTCTATGAACGTACCTGTGAGGGAATCGTAGGTGATATACCTGACTGTCACGTGTGTGAACGTACCTGTGAGGGGATCGTAGGTTGGTATATCTGACTGTGTATGAACGTACCTGTGAGGGGATCGTAGGTGATATACCTGACTGTGTATGAACGTACCTGTGAGGGGATCGTAGGTGATATACCTGACTGTGTGTGAACGTACCTGTGAGGGGATCGTAGGTGATATACCTGACTGTGTGTGAACGTACCTGTGAGGGAATCGTAGGTGATATACCTGACTGTGTATGAACGT
>NW_014595166.1:0-634 GCF_000485595.1 Priapulus caudatus | reverse complement strand
AATTAAATAAACAATGCTAAAAATATTACTCGTAATAACTTTAATAACCACTTTTTTTCTTCCTCGCTTCATGCGCAGCAAGAAACCTTTACTGCGAACGATTTTTCTTCTTTTTTAAAGGCGGCCTATATAGCGGACGCAACCTATAAAACAGAGGATGACATTAAGACCGTCTTAAATAAACAAGGCTATGAGTTGCAAGTATTAAAACAAGTCGATGGTTACTCTGTTGCCTTTTTGGTGGCGATAAACAGAATATCTAAGCATCAGTTGATAGCAGTGCGTGGAACCTCAAATATCGAAAATGCTATTGTTGATGCAGCGTTTGTCTTGGTAGAAGATAAAATAACTGGCATCGATATCCATCAAGGTTTTTTGTTGTCGGCACGTGATATATATGAACAAATATTACCTACTCTAGAACCTGGCTATAAAATAAATACCATTGGTCATAGCTTGGGCGGCGCAACAGCCTTGATACTAGCGATGATGCTAGATGCCCAAGGATATAAAGTTGATAAGGTTGTTACCTTTGGTCAGCCGAAAGTAACCAACATTACTGGCAGTCAAACCTTTAAGCATTTAAATATCAAACGTTTAGTTACGCCTAAAGATATGGTTCCTTTGGTACCAC
>NW_014595165.1:0-634 GCF_000485595.1 Priapulus caudatus | reverse complement strand
TGTAGAACCAAAGCTGGCTAATCTCCCCGAGAAGCAAGACCTTATTGATACGCCTGATATTTTGCTGATGCTATCAGACGAAATTGTTGTGTTCGACAACCTCAAAGGCAAACTGTTTATCGTCGTTCATGCCCAACAAGGCGAATATGAACACGCTCAGAGCCGCCTAAATCAACTAGAAAGACAACTTCGCGAGCCTATTCGCGGCTATCAAGCCGCTAAGCGCTCAGAAACCGTTATTGAAACTGACTTTAAATCTAACTTTACTGAAACAGATTTCAAGCAGGCTGTGCATAAAGCCAAGGAATATATTAGCGCTGGCGACATCATGCAGGTGGTCATATCACAACGTTTAAGCATTCCTTTTGCAGCACCACCGATGGATTTGTACCGCGCGCTGCGTTCATTAAATCCCTCACCCTATATGTATTTTCTCAATCTGGATGAATTTCAGATTGTGGGTTCTTCACCCGAAATTTTAGTGCGCCTTGAAGACGATGAAATTACCGTGCGCCCAATAGCGGGGACACGCCATCGCGGACGAGATGAAGCGCATGATAAAGCCATGGAAGAAGAACTCTTAAACGACCCCAAAGAACTCGCTGAACATCTCATGCTGATTGATCTAGGGCGT
>NW_014595164.1:0-634 GCF_000485595.1 Priapulus caudatus | reverse complement strand
AATGATAATGATAATGATGATGATGATAGTCATGACGAAGATGATGATGATTACGTCTTTGTTGTTGATGTTGTTGATGTTGTTGATGTTGTTGATGTTGTTGATGTTGTTGTTGATGTTGTTGTTGTTGATGTTGTTGTTGTTGATGTTGTTGTTGTTGATGTTGTTGTTGTTGGTGTTGTTGTTGTTGATGATGATGATGATGATGATGATGCTGATGATAGTCATGACGTTGATAATGATGATTATGTCTTTGCTGTTGATGTTGTTGTTGTTGATGTTGTTGTTGTTGATGATGATGATGATGATGATGCTGATGATGATGATGACGTTGATGATGATGATGATGATGACCGTAGTGTTGATTTTGATAATGACGGTGATGGTGATGGGGATGGCAGCTGTGGCTGTGACAATGAGCAAGTCACCTAGAAATGACTCGAGTCAATTACGTCCGCAGATTGTCTACTTCACCGTGACACTGCCTTACATCGTACTCATCATACTGCTGGTGAAGGGCGTCACCTTGCCTGGGGCGAGTAAGGGCATCATGTGGTTCATCCGTCCAAAATGGGAGCAGCTACTTGACGTGCAGGTGATTTTGGTTAATCACGGACACAAGGAATGTTTACGG
>NW_014595163.1:0-634 GCF_000485595.1 Priapulus caudatus | reverse complement strand
TTTATAACTATAATTTGACTGGCTTACATGATCACAGTCATGTTTATAACTATAATATGACTGGCTTAGATGATCACAGTCATGTTTACACCTATAATATGACTGGCTTACATGATCACAGTCATGTCTATAACTATAATATGACTGGCTTACATGATCACAGTCATGTTTATAACTATAATATGACTGGCTTACATGATCACAGTAATGTTTATAACTATAATATGACTGGCTTACATGATCACAGTCATGTTTATAACTATAATATGACTGGCTTACATGATCACAGTCATGTTTATAACTATAATATGACTGGCTTACATTATCAAAGTCATGTTTATACCTATAATATGACTACCCACATTATCACAGTATTGTTTTATAACTATATATAATATGACTGGCTTACATGATCACAGTCATGTTTATAACTATACTATGACTGGCTTACATGATCACAGTCATGTTTATAACTATACTATGACTGGCTTACATGATCACAGTCATGTTTATACCTATAATATGAGTGGCTTACATAATCACAGTCATGTCTATAACTATAATATGACTGGCTTACATGATCACAGTCATGTTTATAACTATAATATAACTGGCTTACATGATCACAGTCATG
>NW_014595161.1:0-634 GCF_000485595.1 Priapulus caudatus | reverse complement strand
GTAGTACATAGGTATTACACATAGTAGTACATAGGTATTACACATAGTATTACATAGGTATTACACATAGTAGTACATAGGATATATTACACATAGTAATACATAGGTTATATTAGACACACAGTATTATATAAAGTAAGTAATACTTAATACACGATCAGACGTTATGCATGCATACGTGACCGCTAATATAAGAGAGAGGGAAACACACCGAGAGAGAGAGAGAAAAAGAGAGAAAGAGAGAGAGACAGAGAGAGAGATGAGATCGCGGTAGAGCAGAGAGTAGAAAAAAAACAGAGAAAGAGAGAGAGAACAGGAGGAGAGAGATGAGAGAATAAAGAGATGAGAGAGAGACACCCACACACTGAGAGAGACTGACAGGAGTAGAGGAGAGAGAGAGAGCGAGAGAGAGCGTGCGGACAACATACAAACACTTCACCTGTGAGCCGCTGCTGCTGCTGTGTTGACATTGCTGCTGTACAGTGTTATATGTACAGTGTTAGTTATATAGGCTGCCGACACCAAGTCCATGGTACACGGCTGCGTCACACATATATGTATACACACAGGTATATATATATATATATATATATATATATATTATATTATATTTTATACCTGTGTATATGTATGC
>NW_014595160.1:0-635 GCF_000485595.1 Priapulus caudatus | reverse complement strand
GCAACAAAAAAATCACCGCTTTGTTTCATGCCTTCGATATGTGCACGTTGCGAACCCTCAACGAGCACTTTTATCGTACCGTCAGGAAGTTTCAATAATTGTAATATTGTCGCTAAAGTGCCAATTTCATGGACATCACCAATAGCTGGATCGTCAACATCGGCATTCTTTTGCGCAACAAGCAAAATTTGCTTATTGTCTTGCATGGCTGCATCTAGTGCTTGGATTGACTTTTCACGGCCGACAAAGAGTGGAATAACCATGTGTGGGTAAACAACTACATCACGCAAGGGTAAAACGGGAACATCTGTAGATTGCGTTACGATTGCATCTGGATCTTGTGTGCTAGCCATGGCTACCTCTAATTTGTATTCGTTATTAGTAAGTGTAGACAAACGCGGAGCTTTTCAAGGTTTCAGCAACAAAAACATTTACTTTTATTGCCAAATAAACCTCAGATAAAGTAGCGCTATTCTGAGATTTTATAACTACTTGTTTTTTAGTTATTTTCTTTACTCAGTTGCTTCGGTTCACCACCTTCATAAACAAGATACGGCTGGTTACTACCCTCAACGACTGCTTCATCGATAACAACTTTTGACACACCTTCTAGTGAAGGTAAGTCATACATTGTA
>NW_014595158.1:0-635 GCF_000485595.1 Priapulus caudatus | reverse complement strand
GGTCCAGCCAACAAATCTCGAAAGGTAAATTCCAAACCAGACTGCAAAAAATCAGAACAGTCGATGAAGGCACCGGTAAAACAGTGACTAAAAATGTCCCCGTGATTAGCTACGGTGAAGATGGTCTGCCCGTTCATCTTGAAAGTGACTTGGCGAACTATGGTGTTAGCGTTAACGGCTTCCAAATCACCGATTGGGATTTCGAGCCAAAAACACTGCAACAAATCGCCACCAAGCGTGAAGCCACCATGGCCATTATCACCGCCATCGCCAATGCCGAACGTGCTAAGCAGGACGCCATCACCTCCGAAGAGCAAGGTAAAGCTAACGTAATGACGGCTAAGTACCAGAAAGAGGTGCTTAAAGAGCAAGCCATTGTTGACGCGCAACGAGAAAAATCCGTTGCGGTGATTGCAGCTGAAAAACGGGTGGAAATGGCCCGCCAGCAAAAGCTTAAGCTGAGCAAAAGAAACTCTCTGCGGTTGAATACAAGCAGGAGCAAATTCTGCGTGGTGAAGGCGACGGCGCCTACAAACGTCTTGTTATCGAGGCTGATGGTGCACTGGCACAAAAGCTTGAAACCTATGAGCGTGTGATGAATCGTTTTGCTCAGGCGATTGAGAAACAAAAATGGG
>NW_014595157.1:0-635 GCF_000485595.1 Priapulus caudatus | reverse complement strand
GTATATATATATATATATATATATATATATATATATATATATAGCTGTACTCGAGCTGTACACTAGTATAGTGCGACTACAGTACGTATTTTTCATTATAATGCGCATAGCTAAGCCGATTTTCGCGGGGCGGTGAAAGTCTTGTATTCAGGTTGCGTAGTAACTAGATCTATGTCACAGAGTAACGTGCATCAGTAGCACAATAGATATAGAACTATCACTATATAGGGTTTATTCTATGAACATTTTCCAAGTGCATAAACCCCCATCCCATGCCTATATGTAACTAACTCTGCAAGTATAAGCAAACAGGTTAATTCTGCTGCAGGTTAGACTAATAAATTATGCCCTAGAAATTTTGTATAATGTGACGCTATTATAGGTCTGGTTATTCACATTTTCCAGGGCACAATTTATTGGTCTACTATACATGCATGGCCGGGTGTGTGGTAGGGCGAAGGTAAGCTCTAGTACTATAGCCCGCGTACAGTTGCCGCACGTGCAGCTGTGTGCGGGCTATAGTACTAGAGCTAGGCGAAGGGCTACACAAGTAGAAGAACACATATATCTTGCGGCCCTCAGATCCCCGGCATCATATTAAATATATATATATATATATATATATATATATATAT
>NW_014595156.1:0-635 GCF_000485595.1 Priapulus caudatus | reverse complement strand
CGTACTAAATCTTTACTCGAAGAAGATAAGTTGGCAGTCGAGCAAATAGTCAGCGCTAAAGGACTTTCAATCATATCAACTGAACTCGAACAAGGCCGCTTACTTGTTCGTTTTGCCGATACTCAAGCGCAACTGGCCGCAGCTGAAACCTTAAAAGAAACATTAGATAAACAACATCTAATTGCACTCAATCTTGCGCCTGCAACGCCAGACTGGCTACGCGCATTAAATGCAGTGCCGATGTATTTAGGTCTAGACTTACGCGGTGGTGTCCACTTCCTTATGGAGGTTGATATGGTTGCTGCAATCAAACGTTTAGAAGAAAGCCTATTATCGGATATGCGTACCTACCTTAGAAAAGAAAAGATTCGCTATCGGGTGTTCGTCGTGATGACCAAGGGTTGCACATCAACTTCAGAGAACCAGCTGATTTAGAACTTGCTGCTGAAAAACTACCTCGTCAATTTAAAGAATTAGTATTTGTAAATAATACAGAAACCTTGACCATAACGGCTAAATTAACTGAGGCCGCAGTGCGCGATGAAAAGAAATCAGCACTACAACAAAACATTATCACATTACGTAATCGTGTTAATGAGTTAGGCGTCGCCGAACCCGTAATACAACAACAAGGC
>NW_014595155.1:0-635 GCF_000485595.1 Priapulus caudatus | reverse complement strand
GTGTGTGTGTGTGTGTGTGTGTGTGTGTGTGTGTGTGTGTGTGTGTGTGTGTGTGTGTGTGTGTGTGTGTGTGTGTGTGTGTGTGTGTGTGTGTGTGTGTGTGTGTAAGTATGGGCATATAATTTTTTAAAAGAGGCACACGCATTTTAACGTTTTATATCTAACTACTCGTGGGACTGTGCAATAATTCATCAGTACATTTAAGGTATAACTTTAACAAAAATATATTGTTTTGCAGTATATTCTACCAACGACACAGCATTTTATACATCGTTTTATTTGTGAGGAAGTTAGATGTCGCGAAACTAGGGCCCGCTAGAAATAGTAAAGAAAGGTATGCCGAGCGATAGTCAGATTGATTGATGAATAGATTCCATCAATCACATTAAATTGGTTGTTTAGCTCACCGTATAAAGTGAGTATGGCAAGAGCATTTGTCTAAACAGAGTGACTTGTGGCGTTCATATTCGCTAAATAGGGCCTATCTCTCTCCACCCCCCCCCCCTTTCTCTCTCTCTCCTCCAAACACAGGCACGGGTGCACTCTTTCTATGCGCGCCCACAAAGACAAATCTTTCTTCATTTGAATTTTCTTATGTATTAGCGAATCAACAGGTTAAACATATATATATATAT
>NW_014595154.1:0-635 GCF_000485595.1 Priapulus caudatus | reverse complement strand
GAAAAGAGCCTATGAAAATGAGTTTAACCGCGTATTTTAATCGCATAGTACAAACTCTAATGTCTGCTTAAATGTTTTTTTTAAGTTAAAAAGAGGTATTATAGATTAGATAGATTTATTTTGGCATAATCTTATTCCACGCACTCCAAATGAAAGAACTGACATTCCATGGTTGTTCAGACAGGAGTTTTTTTCCATCACACATTAAGGTTACAAAACTGAATAGTCTATGGCGCTACAAGGACTTAATGTGACCCTGTGTTCTATACAATTGACGTTATGCTTCGTCATAATTGAAGTAACCAAGTAACCAATCCACCACGTACCTCACATGCAGGGCCTATGAAGGAAAAAGTCAACGAGCGGCAAAGACTTTCATTGGCAAGTAGACCAAATCGAAATGCAACCATCAAGAAGTGATAGCGATGCTTCGATAGAGTGAATGGGCTGCTTTTTATACGAGCAGATGGGAGCAATAAGAATTTGCCAACCTTGCCGGAAGCACGTATGAGATGTCAGGGTGAGTGTTGGCCTACGGGAAACGGTGGGTATGCTGCCTTGAAGCATTTTAGTTTACAGAAAATAACGCAACAACATCATAGTCCACACGTGAATGCTTATTTGGAAGCATACAG
>NW_014595153.1:0-635 GCF_000485595.1 Priapulus caudatus | reverse complement strand
CATGTATAGGTATATGTATAGGTACATGTATAGACCTGTACTTGTATAGGTGCATGTATAGGTACATGTATAGGTACGTGTATAGGTACGTGTATAGATACATGTATAGGTACATGTATAGGTACATGTATAGGTACATGTATGGGTACGTGTATAGGTACATGTATGGGTATATGTATAGGTACATGTATAGGTACTTGTATAGGTACATGTATAGGTACATGTATAGGTACATGTATAGGTACATGTATAGGTACTTGTATAGGTGCATGTATAGGTACATGTATAGGTACATGTATAGGTACATGTATAGGTACATGTATAGGTACATGTATAGGTACATGTATGGGTACATGTATAGGTGCATGTATAGGTACATGTATAGGTACATGTATAGGTACATGTATAGGTACATGTATAGGTACATGTATGGGTACATGTATGGGTATATGTATAGGTATATGTATAGGTACATGTATAGGTACATGTATAGGTACATGTATGGGTACATGTATGGGTACATGTATAGGTGCATGTATAGGTACATGTATAGGTACGTGTATAGCTACGTGTATAGGTACATGTATAGGTACATGTATAGGTACATGTAGGGGTACATGTATAGATACATGTAT
>NW_014595152.1:0-635 GCF_000485595.1 Priapulus caudatus | reverse complement strand
TTCACGTCTGGCGGTGCCCATTTGCGCTTGCAATCGTGTTAGAAACGCACGCCCCAAACTGGACACAGGTCGGTCGGTTGCCTGAATAATCGCCAGATCAAACGCAACCGCGGGTTCAAACCTGCGTACAACGATATCGTCTAACGGTTGCGACTTAATGGTAAATGGATCGACCAGCGCCACGCCGAGCCCGCCCTGCACCAATACCAGCGCCGAATGAAACAGGCGGGTCTGGCAGCGATCATTCCAGACACAGCCTCTCGCCGAAAAAATCTCACGCAGACGATGGTAAGTCAAATGTGCCGGACCGAGGGTAATAAGCGGTTCGCCGTGTAAATCTTCCGGCGTAATTTGTGATTTTGCGGCTAGCCGATGTCCGCAGGGCAGCACACAAAAGCATTCGTAAGAGTAAACCTCGGCACTGAGGTTGTCGTGCTCTACCGGTGTCTCGGCCACGCCGATTTCGACGATATGGTCCGACACCATTTGCTGAATGGTAGTTGATGACCGCGTCTGAAAGGAAATATTGATATCAGGTTTGCCTTCAACAAAATCTCGAATTGCCCATGGTATGAATTGCATCGACAATTCGGGCAATGCGGCGATATCGAGCTGGCCGACATCGAGGCTGCGAA
>NW_014595151.1:0-635 GCF_000485595.1 Priapulus caudatus | reverse complement strand
ACTTTGGTCATTTTTTAAATGATGCAAAATAGTAATTTAAATACCAAGTGAGAAAAAATTGAGTTTAATGATGTATCAAAAAATCCATACAATAAAAAAGTTCTTAACATAGCGTTATTTTTTATCGCGTTTATAAATATAAATGTCGCTGTAGCAGCAAAACCTATTCCTGCGCCACCTGATGTCGCAGCAAAAAATTATTTGTTGGTTGATTTCGCTAGCGGAGAAGTATTGGCAGAAAAAAATGCTGATGCGCAAATTGAGCCGGCGAGTATTACTAAGCTGATGACAGCTTACGTTGTTTATAAAGAGCTTGATGCTGATAGATTGACCATGAAAGAGAATGTGGTTATCAGTGAAAAAGCATGGCGCATGGGCGGCTCAAGAATGTATCTTGAAGTTAATACTAAAGTTTCCGTGCACGATTTATTAAAGGGTTTAATTATACAATCGGGTAACGATGCGAGTGTTGCATTGGCGGAACATGTAGCAGGTACTGAAGATGCGTTTGTGCAAATGATGAATCAGTATGCGGTTGAGCTTGGTATGGATAATACAAACTTTGTGAACAGTACGGAATGGCCTGATAAGCAACATTTAACAACGGCGCGTGATATTTCGATACTTGCGAAAGC
>NW_014595150.1:0-635 GCF_000485595.1 Priapulus caudatus | reverse complement strand
ACACACACACACACACACACACACACACACACACACACACACACACACACACACACACACACACACACACACACACACACACACGGGGAGAGGAAGTGACAACGGCGGCGGCATTAACAGCCCGTAAAGGTGAATGAATCAGACGGCAGTGAAAGGAGAGGAAGTTCGCTGCACTCTCTCAATCATTTACACGAGCCAGCATGCCATGACCACCGCTACTACTACACACACACACATAGCCACACCACGCGCACACACATATACACACACGCGCGCATCCACAAGTGCGCGCGCACATACAGAGGGAGAAGCAGCCATGCAGGAAGAGAGAGGGAGAGCGAGATCAGCCACACAGATAGAGGGAAAGAGAAGGGGAGAGAGGAAGAGCCAGCTACACTGATAGAGGGAAAGAGAAGGGGAGAAAGGAAAGCCAGCTACACTGAGAGAGGGAGAGGGAAGGGGAGAGAAGAAGAGCCAGCTACACAGAGAGAAGGAGAGGGAAGCGGAGAGAGAAGACGACCCAACCACACAGATAGAGGGAACGAGAAGGGGAGAGAAGAAGAGCCAGCTACACAGATAGAGGAAAGAGAAGGGGAGAGAGGAAGAGCCAGCTACACAGATAGAGGGAAAGAGAA
>NW_014595149.1:0-635 GCF_000485595.1 Priapulus caudatus | reverse complement strand
GAGGGGGAGGAGGAGGGGGAGGAGGAGGAGAGGAGGAGAGGGAGGAGGAGGAGGAGGAGAAAAGGTAGCCCACCCGCGGTGCCGCAATTCAGCAAATTGGGCAAATCTGTCAAAATTTGTTTCGAAAGCGAGTTAGAGAAGCTAGTTCGTTTCGTGTTGCTTTTTGCACGATCCGAAAAAACAACCTTTTCAAAAATATCCCATGACCTTTGTTTCTCCTCCTCCTACCCCTCCTCTTCCTCCTCCTCCTCCCCCTCCCTTCCGAACATACTCGACTTTCGTTAACACCCCCTCTCTACTCACCCCCATACCGCCCTCGCCCTCTCCACCCCCCACTCTCACTCACTCACCCCTTACTGCCTTTTTGAACCCCCACCCACGCGGTAAAACGTCCTTTTTCATCAATCTTCAACATGAAAAAAACCTTCTCATGCACCCCGCCCACCCCCGTGGGAGGAATTCTTCGTCCCTGCGGCTAATGAGTGATTGGTTACGGGTCGGCGAACCGCACGATGCCATTATATCACGTTATATAGCCATTATAATGATCATTGTGTGTTCACGTCTCTATTTACGACGTCCCGCGTGTTCTCCTGTCCAGGCTCTGGCGCTCACGCTCTCTCTCTCTCTCTCTC
>NW_014595148.1:0-635 GCF_000485595.1 Priapulus caudatus | reverse complement strand
GAAAGTCTTTATGGTGCAAGGCACCTTGATCGGCTTAATCGGTGTGGCGTTGGGTGTGATTTTGGGTGTATTACTTGCGGCCAATGTAGGTACTATTCTCCCTTGGCTTGAAGGTTTGTTAGACACGCGTTTTATTTCTGCGGATGTTTATGGCATTAGCGAGATTGAATCCAGTGTCAAGTGGCCAGATATACTGGTGATTGCAGCGAGCGCTTTGGTTCTTTCGATGCTTGCGACTATTTATCCTGCTTGGAAAGCGTCTAAATTGCATCCAGCAGAAGCATTGCGCTATGAATAATAGCGCTTGCCTCATCATCTCGCTTTATTATGTTAATTTTTTAAACAAAAACTGAATACTAGATTATGACTGAGCAGATTATTATTTCCTGCAAAAATATTAGCAAACGTTTCAAGGAAGGAAAACTTGATGTTGAGGTGTTGAAGGGAGTTGATCTTACTGTTTGGGCTGGTGAGAAGTTGGCAATCGTTGGTAGCTCTGGCAGCGGAAAAAGTACCTTGTTGCATATTTTGGGCGGTTTGGATCTTCCTTCAGAGGGCGAGGTGAATATATTAGGTAATGATATAGCCAAACTAAGCGATGCTGATCGAGGAACTTTGAGAAATCGATCCATTGG
>NW_014595147.1:0-635 GCF_000485595.1 Priapulus caudatus | reverse complement strand
GTATTTTGGTCGGTGGTGTTATCCTCATGATCGGTTATTTTCTTAGCACCTTGGCGTACAACAAACTGAAAGGTGTAAGCAGTGCAGCTATTGCAAATATTGCGCGTATTGCGATCCTTGGTTTGGTTTTAGCAATGGGTCTACGCGCTATGGGACTTGCAGATAATATCGTCAATATGGCGTTTGGATTTACTTTAGGTACGGTAGCAGTGGCCGCCGCTTTAGCGTTTGGCTTCGGTGGTCGTGATGCAGCTAAAATGATTGCCAATAAATGGGCAAGGAGAATTACCAAAGACTGATAATTTAATGATCTAAATTAAAAAAGACCAAACAAGCCCTCGAAAATAATATTCTCGGGGGCTTATTTGGTTTTGCCTCAAGAGCTTTGCTAAATCTCAATATGGGCTATATCTAGTCACACCCTGTCCACCAACAACCCGCCGTATTCTCTTGGAAGCTCATCGATGCATCGTATTTCGGTGCTTCTAAACGATCTTGAGTGGTATATTCTTTAATACCAACAAAACCATAGCGATTAAAGCTTTGTGGTGCAGTGAACAGCATGAATTGTTTGCCGCCACGATCTTTCCATTCATTCAGCAGTTGCGTATACAAATCACCCATGCGTGAATCGC
>NW_014595146.1:0-635 GCF_000485595.1 Priapulus caudatus | reverse complement strand
GGGTAGCAGTCAATATTTCACCTAATCAGTTTATTGACAAGGACTTTACTCCCATGATTAAACATATAATCGATATCAAAAGTTCTAAAGATAAGGTTCTGGGTGCATTTGGCATGTACTACGACTATCCGGGGTTACCAGATGAAGAAGAATCAGAAGATCTAAAATCCGCAGCAAGACTGGCTGGCATCGTCATGGAGCGCGACCTTGATCACAAGCTCATCCATCAACTGGCCTATACCGATGAACTAACCGGACTCGCCAGTCGCGCCCACTTTTATATGTACATGGAAGATTTTATAAAACAGTCGGATCGTCATAAACGCAAGTTCAGCCTTCTGTACATCGACCTGGATAATTTCAAGGATGTTAACGACAGCCTCGGTCACGACATTGGTGATTTGCTGCTCAAAAAAATATCCCGGATAATACAGAAAACAACCCGTGAAGCAGATTTCATTACAAGACTCAGTGGTGATGAATTCAGCATCGTTATTGAAGATACAGAAGATTCACTTGCCGCCGGTTATTTTGCACAGCGTTACCTTGAAAAAATATCACAGCCCTTAAATTTAGCCGGTAGAGCGTTAACGCCTTCCTGTAGTATTGGCATTGCACATTACCCTGAAGATGGC
>NW_014595144.1:0-635 GCF_000485595.1 Priapulus caudatus | reverse complement strand
TTACTACTGTTGCTGCTGCTGGTGGTGATGGTGGTGGCGGTGGTGCTGCAGGTGCTGCTATTACTGCTGCTACTACTGCTGCTGCTGCTACTGCTGCTGCTGGTGGTGGTGGTAGTGGTGGTGGCGGCGGTGGTGCTGCTGGCGGTGGTGGTGATGCTACTACTGCTACTACTACTACTACTGCTGCTGTTGTTGCTGCTGCTGCTGCTAATGTTACTGCTGCTACTGCTGCTGCTACTGCTGCTGGTGCTGCTCCTACTGCTGCTGCTACCCCTGCTGCTGCTGCTGCTGCTCCAGCTGCTTCCACTGCTGCTGCTGCTGCTGCTGCTACTGTTACTGCTGCTACTGCTGCTGCTACTGCTGCTGCTCCTACTGCTGCTGCTACCGCTGCTGCTGCTGCTGCTGCACCAGCTGCTTCCACCGCTGCTGCTGCTGCTACTGTTACTGCTGCTACTGCTGCTGCTACTGCTGCTGCTGCTGCTGCTTCGCCCTGTATTAAAACGCGCAGTCTTAATGACACGCTCGGCGTTGCGCACGCGAGCATGACAGCAGGTCTTTAATCGTGGCCAGCGCTCCGACCATAGATTAAACTCGCTTATCTAGTATCATAATGAATTCTCTCTCTCGCTCTCTCT
>NW_014595143.1:0-635 GCF_000485595.1 Priapulus caudatus | reverse complement strand
CACACGCGCGCACGCACGCACACACGTACACGCGCACACACACGTACACACTCGCGCACGCGCACGCGCACACACACACGCGCACACACGTACTTATACACACGCGCGCACGCACACGCGCACACGCACGCACACACGTACACGCGCACACACACGTACACACTCGCGCACGCGCACGCGCACACACACACACACGCACGCACACACGCGCGCGCGCGCACACACGCACACACACACACACAAACACACACACCACAGCGACCACACATCAAGGGGATACAGCCACGACAGGGGATATAAGGCGCTATCGTCCAGAAATAAGGGAGCATAGCGCGGCCATGCCGCCCGCAACGAAGCCAACACGCAACACGCGATAACGCAGCATCGCCGCTGATGGGTGTGCGTGCACACACACACACACGCATGCACGCATTCTCAAACACGCGCGCGCACACACACACGCACGCACGCACGCACGCACGCACGCACGCACGCACGCAGCCACCCACACACTCGCACGCAAGCACGCACGCACGTACGTACGCACGTACGCACACACACAGCAGCCATGTACCGACGCGCACCGTTACTGTCGGCATCACACAAAGACGGCCGGTCTCCTCTCTCTCTCTCTC
>NW_014595142.1:0-635 GCF_000485595.1 Priapulus caudatus | reverse complement strand
CTGCACTGCTTCCATGACGTCACCATCGCGCGCACGCGTCGCCTGCACTCCCTCCATGACGTCACCATCGCGCGCACGCGTCGTCTGCACTGCTTCCATGACGTCACCATCGCGCGCACGCGTCGCCTGCACTCCCTCCATGACGTCACCATCGCGCGCACGCGTCGTCTGCACTGCCTCCATGACGTCACCATCGCGCGCACGCGTCGCCTGCACTCCCTCCATGACGTCACCATCACGCGCACGCGTCGTCTGCACTCCCTCCATGACGTCACCATCGCGCGCACGCGTCGTCTGCACTGCCTCCATGACGTCACCATCGCGCGCACGCGTCGTCTGCACTGCCTCCATGACGTCACCATCGCGCGCACGCGTCGCCTGCACTCCCTCCATGACGTCACCATCGCGCGCACGCGTCGTCATCGTCGCGTCCCTGCTGTGTTCATTACCATCGCGCGCTAACACGTGTTCATGTCCAGCCTCATGGTTCGCTCGTACACCCTCCCTATTGTTGTGATCACCCGTAGCATCGTTCGCTCGCACACCCTCCCTATTGCTGTGATCACCCGTAGCATCGTTCGCTCGCACACCTCTCCCTATTGCTGTGATCACCCGTAGCATGGTTCGCTCGCACA
>NW_014595141.1:0-635 GCF_000485595.1 Priapulus caudatus | reverse complement strand
AGAGAGAGAGAGAGAGAAGAGAGATAGAGAGAGAGAGAGACACACACACACACACAGACGGACGGACAGACGGTCAGACAGAGAGACAGAGAGCTGGGTATCGCGTAAGGACGTGCGCGCGCGCATGTGTGTGTGTGTGTGTACGTGCGTTCATTCGTTCGTGCGTGCGTGCGTGCGTGCGTGCGTGCGCGCGTGTGTGTGTGCGTGCATGTGTGCGTGCGTTCATGAGCGAGAGACAGAGCGAGAGAGAGAGAGAGCACGCACGAGAGAGAGAGAGAGAGAGAGCGGGTGCGAGCGGGTCCTCCTCTCCGCGTGCTGCGACGAGCGGCTCCCTGATTAGTTCTTTGTGCTCGAAGACAAAGGCGCACGTGCGCGAGATGTGTCATCTCTTGGCGCGGGTTTGTTGACGTAAACAGTGCGCGCGCTTTTTCTTGCGCGCTCGCATTGTCTAATTTCATTAGTCGAAATTGGTGGGACGAATGCCGCAATTAGAAGAGGTGTGTGAGCGCGGGGGGGTGCATGCGGGTAATCGTGGGAGGGTGCTGCCGTAAGCGGGGGGAGGCGGCGTGCGGTTGTGCCGTGGCGGACGGGAGGGGTGGGAGCATGGCGGTGTGCCGAGGCAGGCGGGGTTTGGA
>NW_014595140.1:0-635 GCF_000485595.1 Priapulus caudatus | reverse complement strand
CATACGGTCTATCCATATCTGCAGTTTTCCGGCCAGCTCTTCCCTGTCTTTTGCTGCCAGCGCCTGCATAAGAAATCAGCAGCAGTACACAGTTACAGTTACAGTTACAGTTACAGTTACAGTTACAGTTACACAGTACACAGTACACAGTACAGTTACAGTTACAGTTACAGTTACAGTTACAGTTACAGTACACAGTACAGTTACAGTTACAGTTACAGTACAGTACAGTACAGTACACAGTACAGTTACAGTTACAGTTACAGTTACACAGTACAGTTACAGTTACAGTTACAGTTACAGTTACAGTACACAGTACAGTTACAGTTACAGTTACAGTTACAGTTACAGTACACAGTACAGTTACAGCTACAGTTACAGTACAATACTGTTACAGTTACAGTTACAGTTACAGTTACAGTACACAGTACAGTTACAGCTACAGTTACAGTACAATACTGTTACAGTTACAGTTACAGTTACAGTACACAGTACAGTTACAGCTACAGTTACAGTACAATACTGTTACAGTTACAGTTACAGTTACAGTTACAGTTACAGTTACAGTACAGTACTGTTACAGTACACAGTACAATTGCAGTTACAGTTACAGTTACAGTACTGTTACAGTTACA
>NW_014595138.1:0-635 GCF_000485595.1 Priapulus caudatus | reverse complement strand
AGAGAGAGAGAGAGAAAGAAAGCGTCATATATGTCTATGTTTCAGATGAGTCATGGTTTTATCGGCTCGCTCGTGCGTTTATGAGTCAACTATTCACCCTATTCGCCTGCACGCGGCATTACAGTAACTGTTGTCTAGTAACAGCGATTAGGAATTCCTCAGTGATAACCTCATCTATAGCGTATTAAATCTACACACGAGAGATTTATCGTGCCTCTAATCGCGTTTGAACAATCGGCTAAAATCCAGAAATACGCAGAAGGAATGTTTTGCGCCACTTGTACGTTTTCAATATTTTATAAGCGTACTTGTTTTCGCGCTGAGTCTGCAGCCTCCGACTTCGACGAGTTGCGCAGTAAAATAAAATCCGATAAAAAAATATTTCGGATAGAAATAAATTCGCAGACCATAATTCATGATCAACCGTCCGCTACAATAAAGGGTTTTGCCTCTACATTTCTCCTCCGAGCCGTGTTGCCATAGCAACTGTTTTCGAACAGGCGTCCGTTGTTTCTCGGGGTTTTGCACCCAGCGACCCAAGAGAGATAGAAGAGAGAGATAGAGAGAGAGAGAGAGAGAGAGAGAGAGGGAGGGGAGAGAAGGAAGGAAGAAGAGAGAGCGAGGAGGAGAGAGAG
>NW_014595137.1:0-635 GCF_000485595.1 Priapulus caudatus | reverse complement strand
ACCTGCCGCCACTTGCAATTTGATGTATGATGTAACTTTCTTAGCCATTTACAATAACTCCACGGGTGCAAACGCTTTCCAGCTCCCCAATTTAGATTACATAAAAACTTACTAAAATTTTTCTTAGACTTTCTCAACCTGAAAAAATTCGAGTTCGACCGGAGTCGAGCGCCCAAAAATTTGCACAGCAACTAGCATTTTACTTTTTTCGTAATTCACTTCTTCAACAACACCATTGAAATCAACAAATGGCCCATCACTAACCCTGACGACTTCACCCACATCAAAAAGAACTTTTGGACGAGGCGCATCAACACCCTCCTCCATACGACCCATGATCGCATTAACTTCTTTTTCTGTGATGGGAGCGGGACTATCGCTTTTTCCACCAATAAAACCCAAGACTCGCGGAGTATTCTTTACCAACTGCCACGTCTCATCATTCATTTCCATTTCCACCAGAACATATCCTGGAAAAAACTTGCGGGTACTTTTCCTCTTTTCTCCATCACGCATTTCCACAACTTCTTCTGTGGGAATCATGATCGCACCAAAATATTCTTGCAACTCAAGACGCTCAACACGCTCTTCTAGCGCCGCCTTAACCCGCATCTCGTAATTAGAATAAGCATGTA
>NW_014595135.1:0-635 GCF_000485595.1 Priapulus caudatus | reverse complement strand
TATTTCTTTGCGAACCATATCTGGAGATTGGCAGCGTAAAATATCCATACCCATGGTTGTTTTTATATCTCTGAAAAACAATTCAACATCCCAGCGCTGAAAATACAAATCAGCAATATCAGAGGCAGGATATTCATCAGAATCTAGCAACGTCGTGGCAATGTAGAATGATCTAGATCTGAATCCAGAGGGTTTGATTGTCACTTTAATTTGTCTCAGTAACAGCTTTTCGGGTAGCTTTTCCCAATCCTCTTGGGAGTAACTAGACCTCTTATTTCTCACTGGCTTTTGCCAGTGAATTAACAGGTCATTATCGCCGAGCACCTTAACGGATTCTGCGGCGGTAACAGGCTTTCTACGAGCAATAGTGACAACAGAATCCACCGACCTATCTTTAAAGCTGGATAGGTCAAAATAACCACAAAAACCCTTATCGCCAAGGAATATGTCATTGGGCTTAAAGGTACTCCATTGCTGACGTAGAAGGGGTAATTCATGACTTTTCTTATTGCCCATTTCATAGCTAAGTAATGCGCCTGTTTGCAAACAAAAGCAGGCACAAATAGAGGCTTGTGGAAAACCGCAACCGACCTTCTGGCTGCGTTGTTGCGGCCAAACTTTTTGATTCTCAGAGG
>NW_014595134.1:0-635 GCF_000485595.1 Priapulus caudatus | reverse complement strand
CACACACACACACACACACACACACACACACACACACACACACATACACACACATTATATATATATATATCACAGGCCCGTCCGCACAGCCACTATAGGTTCTCGAGCACACGCTGTGTGAGTCGGTGATAAACTCTCGCGAATGCGGTAAAATTATAAATCTTTTATCTTTCGGTGTAAAGCATAAAAGTTGCAAGTGGTGCGCGAACGCAGCTCGGGACGAAACCACTACAGCTGCGCTACGTCTCAAAGCTTCTACAATCAATTCCATGTTCGCACAATGCATTCATATTTCATATGACCATTAAAACGAGCGTGGGTAGCAGGATGGGTCCGTTTACAGATTCTAACGAGACCCTTGCAAATGTTCTTGCGGTAAAACCCGGCGTGCCTCACTCCGGGGAGAACACAACTAAATTGATCAATGCTCGACAGAGAAACGAGACGATACGCAGAGACTAACGCATATGCAAGCATGCAGTTCTAAATGGAGCTCTCGTATAGATCGTAACCAGCTCCTTCCCTCGGCTATAGCAATCCGGCATTTGTGCTGCATACCCCCTGCCTCACCCCTTCCACCGTCCCTGCCTCCCCCTTCACCCTCTCTGCACCCCTCCCGCCTTCCTCCTCCCCCT
>NW_014595133.1:0-635 GCF_000485595.1 Priapulus caudatus | reverse complement strand
CCAGCAGCAGCGGCAGCAGCAGCACCACCACCACCACCAGCAGCAGCCGCACGACCACCACCACCACCAGCAGCAGCAGCAGCAGCAGCAGTAACCGCAGCAGCAGCAGCAGTAGCAGCAGCAGTGGCAGCCCCACCAACACAACCACCACCACCACAGATCTGCTCGCATGAGTAGACTAGACAATAATATGAGATTACGCCATAAATAGCGACTACAGGCAGCCATAGGATCCACCAGGCCGCTAATGGCAGCTTGACTCTGAAATTGATATCAGATGCACGTTTAACGGCAAATGGTACTACTGGCTCTGGTGAGAGCTATGCCCTGATTTTTGCTGAATGGCAAGTGTCGCCTCATGGAGACTCGTATAAAAGAACCGATCTCATACTTACTCAATCCAAGTCATACCACCATTATAGTCATCATCGTCATCATCATCATTATTATTATCATTATCATCATCATCATCATCAGCAGCAGCAGCAGCAGCAGCAGCAGTAGCAGTAGCAGCAGCAACAACAAAAACAACAACAACAATAACAACAATAACGACAACAACAACAACAACAACAACAACAACAACATTATCATTAACAACATCATTACCAACTATAACAGTGGCAACAATAGCA
>NW_014595132.1:0-635 GCF_000485595.1 Priapulus caudatus | reverse complement strand
CGTGTGCGTGCGTGTGTGTGTGTCGTGCGTGTGCGTGCGTGTGTGCGTGCGTGCGTGTGCGCGCGTGTGCGTGTGTGTGTGTGCGTGCGTGCGTGCGTGCGTGCGTGTGTGCGTGTGTGCGTGTGCGCGTGTGCGTGCGTGCGTGTGTGCGTGCGTATTAGTGCATGCACGCGCGTGTTATCGTTCACTGACAGACATCAGAATATCCCTATACACGGTTACGTGGTTGGATGACAAGTTGACAACTGTACGTAATGTGAGCCAGCGCAACAAAGCGAGTCAGCCGCCAGCGCTCGGGGGGAAAGACGGCATTACCTGCGTGCGTTGTTAAACCGGAGGTTTTACATACGCGCGTGTAAACGACATCTCCTTCTCCTCCTCCGCTCACCCTTCCCTCTCCTCTCCTCCTCCGCTCACCCTTCCCGCTCCTCTCCTCCTGCTCTCCTCTTCCCTCTCCTCTCCTCCTACTATCTCCCTTCCCTCTCATCTCCTCTCGTCTCCCCTTTCCCTCTGCTCTTCCCCCATCCCTCTGCTCTTCCCCCATCCCTCTCATCCCCCCCTCACTCCCCCTTCCCGTTCTCCCTCCCCCTTCCCTTCCCTCTCCTCTCCTCTCCTCGCCTTCTTCCTCTCCCCTT
>NW_014595131.1:0-635 GCF_000485595.1 Priapulus caudatus | reverse complement strand
GTCGCCGCTGCCAAAGTTCAGGTGCGTGTGCGGGGAGGGGGAGGGGAGGGGCAGGGAAGGGAGAGGGGGGAGGAGGAGGGAGAGGGGGGAGGGAGAGAGGGCAAGGGTCCGGGAGGTAAGAAGTTGCGGGGGGAGGGCAGGGGGAGGGTGGAAGAGGGAAGTGGGAGGGGCAGGAGGGGTGGGATATGAGGTGAGGGGGATGCTGTGTGACTCTGTATGACACTGTGTCGGGCTGTCATGTCATTGCATGGCATTTCATGGTGTGTCATGATGTGTCGCGATGTCATGTGTCATGATGTGTCACGCCGTTGTGGCATTTTGCTATGCGCCGTGCTGTGGTGTGATGCTGTTTCATTGCACCATGCTGTCACATTGTCACCAGCTGTCTGTCACACTAAGTCACACTGAGTCACACTGTGTCAATCACTGTCACCTGTCCCACTTGCAGGCTAACGTACGGCATGTGCATCGTAGTGTGTCGTAGCGCGTCATGGTGTGTCGTAGCGCGTCATGGTGTGTCATGGTGTGTCATGGTGTCACCTGTCACACTGTCAATCAGTGTCACCTGTCACACTTGCAGGCTAACGTACGGCATGTGCATCGTCGGATTCACGTCACCGATGCTGTTCGATGAC
>NW_014595130.1:0-635 GCF_000485595.1 Priapulus caudatus | reverse complement strand
GTGTGTGTGTGCGTGTGTGTGCGTGTGTGTGTGTGCGCGTGTGTGTGTGCGTGTGTGTGTGCGCGTGTATGTGTGTATGTATATAAATATAACACAAGATCTAATAATACATGTATTAATGTATAATGTATCATGAGCTATTGATATTATTTATATATATTTATATTTATATATATATATATATGTGTGTGTGTGTATTTTGGCACAGCCACTGTAAGAAGACAACCCCGCACCAGCGAGCGATGAGCGATGAAGATGCGAAGAGACTGTGGGAGGTCAGCATGCAGCTGCTCCACCTAGACCCTGACTCCGTGCCTAACCCCTCACCTACCGCCGGCGTCACAGCTAGCAGTGACGTCACACCTACTGCTGACGTCACACCCACTGCTGACGTCCCACCTACCGCCGGCGTCACAGCTAGCAGTGACGTCACACCTACTGCTGACGTCACACCCACCGCTGACGTCACACCTACCGCAGACGTCACAGCTAGCAGTGACGTCACACCTACTGCTGACGTCACACCCACCGCTGACGTCACACCTACCGCCGGCGTCATAGCTAGCAGTGACGCCACACCTACTGCTGACGTCACACCCACCGCTGACGTCACACCTACCGCCGGCGTCACAGCT
>NW_014595129.1:0-635 GCF_000485595.1 Priapulus caudatus | reverse complement strand
TCCACGCGTGTGAATTTGCTTGCTGTTTGATCGCAGATCTTGATTCCGAGGGAGAGGATTGTATGATCCGTGTCACATCGATATTGTGAACTAATTAACTAAAAAAATATAAATCCGAATAAAAATCCGAATCCGTATGGAAGCCGCAGTACTCCGACTTCATTTTTAAATGGCGTCCGGTACCATGCTGATTGATATTCATGAATCATTTCGACATCAGAGGCATGAATTACGCAGATAGTAAGATGTAGAAAGAATAATAATTATGCTAAATAAAATAAAATAGTGCGAATTATTGGTACCCGTATTAAACGTGGAGACATGTTTTGCAAACAAGATACACAAACCGCTATTAGTTAAGAAAAAATAAAATACAATAACATAATAACATAACATAACATTTAATACAATAACAACATTTCTCTCTTGATACATTTATTAATTTATTTTATCCCTAGAAATACAATGATATACATCTGAACAAATACCCCATTGTAATTATATTAATAGCATATTCATATATTGACCCACACACACACACACACACACACATATATATATATAGAGAGAGAGAAAGAGAGAGAGAGAGAGAGAGAGAGAGAGGAGGAGGGAGGAGAGAGTAGAGGAGGAGGAGA
>NW_014595128.1:0-635 GCF_000485595.1 Priapulus caudatus | reverse complement strand
TGATTGTTTATGATGATTTACAAAACAAGCCTGGGCTTACCGCCAAGTGTCTTTGTTACTACGTCGTCCACCAGGTCGTGAAGCGTACCCGGGTGATGTATTCTATTTACATTCACGTTTATTAGAACGTGCATCTCGTGTAAATGCTGAATATGTAGAAGAGTTTACAAAAGGTGAAGTTAAAGGCCAAACGGGTTCATTAACGGCATTGCCAATTATTGAAACACAAGACGGTGACGTTTCTGCATTCGTACCAACCAACGTAATTTCGATTACTGATGGTCAGATTTTCTTAGAGTCAGATTTGTTCAACTCAGGTATTCGTCCAGCTATTAACGCGGGTCTTTCAGTATCTCGTGTTGGTGGTGCGGCTCAATCAACCATTATTAAGAAACTAGGTGGCGGTATTCGTTTAGTGCTTGCGCAATATCGTGAGTTAGCAGCGTTCGCACAGTTCGCTTCTGATCTTGATGATGCAACACGTGCGCAGTTAGAATTAGGTGAGCGTGTTACTGAGTTAATGAAACAAGCGCAGTACTCTCCACTTTCAGTTGCTGAAATGGCATTCTCATTGTTTGCTGCGAATGAAGGTTTCATCAATGGCGTTGACGTTAAGAAAGTCGTTGATTACGAAG
>NW_014595127.1:0-636 GCF_000485595.1 Priapulus caudatus | reverse complement strand
GTGTGTGTGTGTGTGTGTGTGTGTGTGTGTGTGTGTGTGTGTGTGTGTGTGTGTGTGTGTGTGTGTGTGTGTGTGTGTGTGTGTGTGTGTGTGTGTGTGTGTGTGTGTGTGTGTGTGTGTGTGTGTGTGTGTGTGTGTTTGTGTGTTCGCGTGTGTGCGTGTGTGTGTGCGTGTGTGTGCGTGTGTGTACGCGTGTGTGCGCGCTGCCGTATAGTTGGCTAGATGTCTCGTTATTGCTCAAGAAACAGTTCGAAATTCTAAGATTTGTACTGCAATCATTGCCCGCACTACGCATGCGCATACTATGTATGTTTGTATCCCGACGGTTAGCAGCTAAACTTGACAATTTTGTTAATGCATGTATGCTCAAAAGTCTTATGTGAGCGGGTGAAGGCGTAGTGCCCAATGAGCCAACCATGATTTTTATTATGCAGATTGTGCGACGATAGAGTCGCGATAAATGTAGAGTCGCGTAGGCGTAGACATCTGTCATCTCATAGCGTGCGTGCGCATATACATGCATACACGTTTGAGCCCACATGCATTAACAAAATTGTCAAGTTTAGCTGCTAACCGTCGGGATACAAACATACATAGTATGTGCATATATGCGCATATATAGTACGCGCATATACT
>NW_014595126.1:0-636 GCF_000485595.1 Priapulus caudatus | reverse complement strand
CCTTGCACAAGCATTGGATAAATTATTAACCGACGGTGCCCTGAGGCTAAAATTGGCAGAAAATGCACGTAAACTCATCGAACGGGAATTTGATATTCATACCAACGCAGCAAAAATTCGAGCATGTTTCTCAGGTGCGGAAGAAGCCGTTGTAAACTCACCTCAAATTATTACATGAAAATAGCCTACGTCTGTTCTGATCGTGGTGTCCCTGTATTTGGCACTAAAGGTTTGCTCGGCTGGCATGTGCAGGAAATTACCCGCGCTTTTGGCAAGCGCGGCATTCATACCCAACTGTTTGCAGCAGCAATGGGTGGCGAACACCCTGATGATCTAAGCCTTGTTAAAGCACACAAACTATCGCGTGCCAAAACCAAGGACAGACAAGAACGAGAGCAGGCGGACATCATCGCCAATCAGGCAACCGTAGCAACCATTGCGAAATCAGCCCCCTATGACTTCGTTTACGAAAGATATTCGCTGTGGAGTCACGCAGGCATGGCTTACGCTAAAGATTCGGGTATCCCAGGTATTCTGGAAGTCAATGCCCCCCTGATCAAAGAACAGGAAAAATATCGTGGACTGATTGATGCTGCTGGCGCAGAGCGTATAACTCGACAATGCTTCGATGCAGCC
>NW_014595125.1:0-636 GCF_000485595.1 Priapulus caudatus | reverse complement strand
GGGACACTTGTATGCGTGGCAGTGACGCGTCATCGTTACGTGATCACCGCGGCTTTCTGCTCTACGTCACAAGTTAGTGCGGATACGTCACAGATTAGTGCGGAATTGCGGATATGTATGTGCGTATATATGCACACACACACACACACACATGTATATATAATTCACTCACACACACACACATATATATATATACACCATTTATATATCATTATCATATTAACAGTTGTGTCGGTGCACAGTCAATGCTAGGCCCCTAACCAGACTGAGACCATCCTGATCGATCCTGAAGCAGCAGCAGATTTGGTGATCGTAGAGAGACAGTACCGCGGATGCATCACGCCCGTCCCCGCCCGCTGTCGCTTCACGCCCAGTACGCATGCGTCACATCGTCTGCTCATACACGCGACCTACAGCGTCTGTAGCGCCGGCTCGCGGTTCGTGGTCTACGACGATAGCAACAAGATACTGATGGTAACGTGCGAAGAGAGTTGGGGCGTCTACTCGGTGTCGACCACTAATACAGTTTACGTCGAATTCAAAACGACGGCGTCATTAGATCCGCAGAAGTTTCAAATGTTCGTAGAATGTACATAGGCGCGTCGTGATGTTCCTGTGATCAGCTACGATCAATCG
>NW_014595124.1:0-636 GCF_000485595.1 Priapulus caudatus | reverse complement strand
GTGTGTGTGTGTGTGTGTGTGTGTGTGTGTGTGTGTGCGTGCGTGTGCGTGTGTGTGTGTGCGCGCGCGCGTGTGTGTGAGCGTATGCGTTCGTGTGTGTGTGCGCGCGCGCATATATAGGCGTGATGTGTGTGCGCGCGTGTGTGATGTGTATGCGTGCGTGCATGCGTGCGTGCGCGCGCGTGTGTAAACGCTCGCAGCCGATACCTTCCATGCCACATCTTATCTCTACGTATAAGAAGACAAGAAGCAGGAGCCGGCAACCGCGCACCGCTTCGTGTCAAGTGGCGACAGGTCGGTTTTGGAACCCCGCCAGGAAACAACAGGAATGCTTTCATGGCTTCCCCGCACGCACCGACCGTGGACAGCGACACTTACCACGCGCTGGTCGAGAAAAAAAACTACAGTCCGATCCACGAGCTAGCGATCTCTGGCGCGTGCTGCGTGGATTTATGATGTCATGCGCATTGAAAGACAATTCGAAGTTTCCTATATCTGGATATATAGAGAGCGATAAAGAGAGAGGGGGAAAGAGCGAGAGCGAGAGATAAAGAGAGAGAGAGAGAGAGAGAGAGAGGAGGGAGGGGGAGGAGACGAAGGAAGGAGAGAGGAGGGGGAGAGACGAAGGAAGGAGAC
>NW_014595123.1:0-636 GCF_000485595.1 Priapulus caudatus | reverse complement strand
CTGCTGTACTCCAATCTCCCATTGCATAATCTTTAAGCTGAGTAGCCGCATAGGCACGTTTGAAGGAATCGGGCATGGAAGAAGTAGTGTCGACTGAAGCAGCATTTTTAGCTTGGGATGCCTGAAAACCACCCTGCTCTATTTTTTGGATAAAGCACCGATCGCTAGGCGCAAACTGCCAACATCCTTTGCTTGTGCAGACAAAGCCTGTGTCGTCTCCGACAACTTTGCCCATTGACGGTCTATTTGGTACATCGCCGCAACAATCAAAACAACGATCAAGCTTAGAAAACTGTAGAGAACCAAATCTTTGGCGGAGAATCGTTTTTGCATATTATTATAATTAATTTAGTGGAAAGAAGAGAGTGTCTTTATGATTTATAAAGCGTAGATGATTTTTGCCTTTTTTTATGAATACAGTTCGACACTATACCACCTTAAGAAAACTCAGACCCTGCAGCTATTATGCGTTTGCTTTGTATAATATTCTATAGCTTATCTCTATTTTTTGCCAAAAAAAAAGCGGACATCAAAGATGACCGCTTTTTTACACGATTAAATCTTAAGAAAGATTTAGAACCATGAAGTAACACCAAGACGGAAGTGAGATGTATCGACGTTATTAAAGTCTCCATC
>NW_014595122.1:0-636 GCF_000485595.1 Priapulus caudatus | reverse complement strand
GAGAGGAGAAGACGGACAGAAGAGAGAGAGAGAGAGAGAGAGAGATTGATGTAATGAGAGAGAGCGGACGGCGTGCAGCACGCCACCGACTGCGACGTGACATGACAGGGATTGCTGTCGCGCGCCGGCAGGGGGCATTGAAGATGTCACGCCTGGTGACAGGCGACACATGTAACGCGTGACAAATGCACCGGCGGGTGCGGCCGGGCCGGCGGGCGTCACCGTACGCAGATAAATGCTCTGTCAGCGGCGTTATGAACGCGTCGTTGCGTCTACCGAGCGAGGAGGGGGACGCCATCTCACGGTGGCGGCCCACACACGACGGCCGTCACGGAATTCCACCCCCCACCTGCGCGCGCGCCTGCCCCGCCTGACACACACGCACGAGCTGTCTCCCTGTGTTCACCTCCGAGGGAATCTCTTACCACGGTGTGTCCAGTCCGTTGGCGGTTGCCCCCACTGTGTCCAGTCATCTGTGTTTATCCCCACTGTGTCCAGTCATCGGTGTTTACTCCCACTGTGTCCAGTCTTCGGTGTTAAAGTCGAAGTCGGTTTCGGTTAGCGGGGCTCGCTTGATCAGCAATGCTTCAATCAGTATGCCTAGCTTAATGTATGCAGGCAGTGCTGCGTAAGGCA
>NW_014595121.1:0-636 GCF_000485595.1 Priapulus caudatus | reverse complement strand
TGTATCTCTTCGGGTGATCCGCAACTACTAAGTTATAACGAAAACATGCAGAGCAACAGTATGCAAAAAGACAAGCTACACTACAGCGTATGCAGCAATGAGCCTTCAGCAGAGCCGTTGAACACCGCTTCAGTTCCATCACTCGACCCAAAAAACATCCGAGTTCTCAACTGGAATATCTATAAAGGTCAGCGTGATAACTGGCAACACGATCTGCATACATTCATTGATGAGAGAGACATTGTCACCATTCAGGAAGCGCATCTCAGCGATACATTAAAGTCTGTTTTTTCTAAACAAAGCTATCAGTGGACGCTCAATGCGGCCTTTCATCTAAACGACATGCCGTCTGGTGTGATGACTGCATCACGCATACCTGCGCTCGAAACCTGTGGCTTACGCCATATAGAACCTCTGATACGAACACATAAAACGACACTGGTCAGCTATTACCCTATCGAGGGTAACGAAAAAAGATTACTGGTGGCAAATATTCACGGTATCAATTTCACTCTGGGTACCACTTCATACCGCAAACAAATTGAGCAGTTATTCGAGCTGGTGAAATCGCACGACGGCCCGGCGATGATCGCTGGTGATTTCAATACCTGGAATAAAAAACGCATGGCGATAATG
>NW_014595120.1:0-636 GCF_000485595.1 Priapulus caudatus | reverse complement strand
GAGGCAAGCGGGCGGCTGAGCGACGAATGTTCAGGTCGACGGTCGTGTGACGTCAGCGGTGTAGGTGGCGCGAGCGAGCAGAGCTGTTCCGGGAGGAGTGACCGAGATCTGACCCGCGTCGCCTATAAATGTATAGGTACGTCATTAAGAGTAGAACACGTAAGCGAGAGTGCACTAGGGGAGGCATTAGAGGAGAACACGTAAGAGGGAGTGCACTAGGAGAGGCATTAGAGAAGAACACGTAAGAAGGAGTGCACTAGGGTAGGCAATAGAGGAGAACACGTAAGAGGGAGTGCACTAGGAGAGGCATTAGAGGAGAACACGTAAGAGGGAGTGCATTAGGAGAGGCATTAGAGTAGAACACGTAAGAGGGAGTGCATTAGGAGAGGCATTAGAGTAGAACACGTAAGAGGGAGTGCATTAGGAGAGGCATTAGAGTAGAACACGTAAGAGGGAGTGCATTAGGGGAGACACTAGAGGAGAACACGTAAGAGGAAGTGCACTAGGGGAGGCATTAGAGAAGAACACGTAAAAGGGAGTGCACTAGGGGAGGCATTAGAGAAGAACACGTAAGAGGGAGTGCACTAGGGAAGGCAATAGAGTAGAACACGTAAGAGAGAGTGCAAGAGTGCACTA
>NW_014595119.1:0-636 GCF_000485595.1 Priapulus caudatus | reverse complement strand
CTTGGAAGTTGTTGCCAATGGCATGACAGGTTCCACAATCGGAACTTGTTACAGGATGTGGCGGCGTTGGATCATTTGCTTTTCCTAAGGCACCCGCCGGCGTAACATGATTGCCATCATGACATGACTCACAGTTAGCCGTGATATCCGTATGATTGAAAATCTGAGGTGAGAAGGCAGCGTTCGTGTGGCAAACGTCACAATCTTGTGTGGTTGGAATGTGGGTCGTCGCCTTAACAAGATTAGTATTGGCAATAAATTTGCTGACGTGACAGCCCTCACATCCACTAGTGATGCCTGTGGGTCCCATGTGAACATCATTTAAAAACACTGCAGGAGAAGCAAAATCGCCAATATTGGTGGTTCTGTGGCACAGGAAGCATTCTGCCTGTGCAGGGATGTGATTAACCTTCTTCGGTGTTGAAATTCCCGTGCTGTGACAGGAGGCACAGTTGTTATCCACGATAGCTGAATTGTGGGTGAATGTGTCCGCGAAGGTAATAAAGGTACTGGTAGTGTGGCAAGACGAACAGTTCTCAGCTGTTGTTACATGTCCTGTAGATTTACCTGTGCTGATATTGCCGTCATGGCAGGCCAGACAGTTACTGGTATCTGTAGCGCCGTGATTAAACATCG
>NW_014595118.1:0-636 GCF_000485595.1 Priapulus caudatus | reverse complement strand
GAGAGAGAGAGAGAGACGCACAGACAGAGAGTGCATACGAACGCAAAGCGGTGCCTGCCTATGTTGTTTCCATCTTGCTCTAGTGATGCAGTACAGTATGAAATGCAGAGAGAGGCGCGGGAACAGTGCGTGTGTGCGTTTGTATGCGCGCATGCGCGCACATGCGTGCATGCATGTGTGGATGTGTGGATGTGTGCGCGCGCATGAGAGAGACAGATAGAGAGATACAAAGTGAAAAGGAGAAAGTGAGAAGAGTGAGAGAAGGGGAGGAAAATATCAAGAAACACAGGGGCCAAGAAAGAGACACAGAGACTGTAAGCGAAATTACAAAATAGACAGTCAGAGCGAAAGACAGACAGAGACGTGGCGAGATACAAAGAGAGGGAAAGAGAGAGATAATAATAGAGGCGACATATAGAGCGACAGAATGAGCGACAGTGAGACTCGGAGAGAGAGAGAGAGAGCGAGCGAGAGAGAGATAGAGAGAGAGACAGTGAGACTCAGAGAGAGAGAGAGAGAGAGAGAGAGAGAGAGAGAGAGAGAGAGAGAGAGAGAGAGAGAGAGAGAGAGAGAGAGAGAGAGAGAGAGAGAGAGAGAGAGAGAGAGAGAGAGAGAGAGAGAGAGAGAGAGAGAGAG
>NW_014595117.1:0-636 GCF_000485595.1 Priapulus caudatus | reverse complement strand
GTACACCTGCACTCACACACCTTGTACACCTGTAATCACGTACATTGTACACCTGTACTCACACACCTTGTACACCTGTAATCACGTACCTTGTACACCTGTAATCACACACCTTCTACACCTGCACTCACACCTTGTACACCTGTACTCACACACCTTGTACACCTGTAATCACGTACCTTGTACAGCTGCACTCACACACCTTGTACACCTATAATCATGTACCTTGTACACCTGCACTCACACACCTTGCACACCTGCACCCACACACCTTGCACACATGCTATCAGACACCTTGCACACCTGTAATCACGTTACCTTGTACACCTGCGAGTCAGGCTCGTTGAATCGGCACGCGTTGTCGAACATGAGCACAAAGTCGGTGAAGAAGTCTGAGAGGGTATCGTAGAGTCCCGCCAGCGTGCGTTGTTCGATGCGCGCCAGGTCCACGGGTTTCTTAATGATCTCATAATACTCAGGCATCTCCTGCACACACACAGCAGTAGACAACATTAACACACTGCATAGAGAGAGAGAGAGAGAGAGAGAGAGAGAGAGAGAGAGAGAGAGAGAGAGAGAGAGAGAGAGAGAGAGGAGAGAGAGGGAGGAGAGGAGGGAGAGGAAGGAGAGAGAGAG
>NW_014595116.1:0-636 GCF_000485595.1 Priapulus caudatus | reverse complement strand
ACTCAACAAGGGCAAGGCTTACAACTGCCTGGTCACCAGTGATGCGTCGCCGTTCAACAGTGCCTTGAGCGAAAAGTTCGAGGCTAATCAGCAATAAGGCATAGGCACACAGCTGCGCTTCGATGGCATCCGTGAGCACTTGGCGCGCTATGCTTTTGCACAGCGCGCCATCGCCAGTGAGATGCCGCCCGGGCCATAGCGCTTGACGGTCAGCGTCTCGCGGCGTCCATTGAGGTAATAGTCGTAGCGGAAGGTGACGGTACCGCCAGGCGATGCCGTCAGGCTCGTTCGGACGTGGTCCTTGATATCGTCACAACCGCAATGCTGCACTTAGATCGTCGTGCTCGAAGGCGCTTGCCATGCGGACGATCTCTGCGCGCCTGCAGCCAACCTCCTCGGCAACTGCTTGCCATGTCCGGGTCACGTCCGCCACCTCACGAATCGTGGCCCGAGCCTGTTTCAGCGACAAGCCGAAAAACTCCGCCGCATTTTCCAGGAGGCCGACCGAACACGTCCCCTCGTCGAGATCGATGTTGGTCGTCAGGATGCGCGCCTTGACGTCGGTTGGCGTGGGATTGAGGTCATAGGCCGGTGATAATACCCAGCCGTCGCGGCCGGCCCAGAGGAAACCGTGGT
>NW_014595115.1:0-636 GCF_000485595.1 Priapulus caudatus | reverse complement strand
AGAGAGAGAGAGAGAAAGAGCGAGGAGCGACAGAGGGACATGGAGAAATAGGGCAGACAAATGCAGAATGACGCAGAGAAACGCGGTGAAAGATGAGGTCAGGAGCTAATAACAAGGTGTTTATAGGGGAAGAACATACATACGATCGATAACGACAGTGAAAAAACGTGGCGATAGATCCGCATGCAACGTCGCTCAACCTGGAACGCATCCTAAACATGACAGAAGAAACATCAAATCACGATCTCGCTCTTTATACTGCCGAACCACGTCTATACATCCCCGAGGTGACAAGACAGCAGAGTAACAAATGCCCCACTCGCATCGTCGTTCCGTATTCACGCCTCACAACATATACACAAAAACAACAAACACTGTCAAAAAAGTCCACACTGTCCCCCCCCCCCCCAAAAAAACTGACAAGCACACAGGCGCACACTTTACACGCACATCGTGCACGCATTAACACGCAAAAACAAACGTTCAGGCATCAGTATAAAACGTAGCGTAAAATACCACGAGGCCCCGACGCCACGAGCCACTCTTCCCGAGGCTGGAATCACTGGGATTCACCCAGCATCACAGGCTCCCTATCACGACAGACTCTCTACCTAGCACGACAGACTCTCTACCTAT
>NW_014595114.1:0-636 GCF_000485595.1 Priapulus caudatus | reverse complement strand
CGCTTCCATGCGGCAGGGTGGTGTCGCTGTTAATAAAGGCATCTTGATCGGCTGATGTGCCACTGAAGTCCAGGTCTATGTCGCCAAGGTCGAGATAACCCAGCTCCCATGCCAGGTGTTCCGACGTCTGGTATTGTGCAAATAGTTTGTATCCGCTTCGGCGGGTTTTGATGGTATCGGCCGAATGGCCTGGCTAACAGCAGTAGTAGCATCACCAACCAGCTTGGGCCTAGCGAACCACCTGTTCGCTAATTTCTTTAGTACAACACTAGTGATATCAATCCCTAGTTTCATATCTACGCCCTTTTGCCTTGGTCGAAGAGAAACATTATTTGGATTGATGTCTTTTCGATCTACATCTCCTCTTATAAGCTTCTTGAAGCTATGCGTTGCGTCCTGCCTAATGAAACCCCATTCGTTATCGGACGAACTCAAATGACCCATTCTGCAAGCTACATAGGGCTGGTGAAGTAATGCTTCATGCAGCTCATTCATATATTTAGTTAGGTAATTAGCAAGATGGCTCAGCCGACCTAATCCACTTGAGGTTCCGAGGCACATTCTGTGCACAGGCATATAACAGCAGGTAGGGTGAATTCTATGCACCAAATAACTTCCGATAAATACCAATAAAAG
>NW_014595113.1:0-636 GCF_000485595.1 Priapulus caudatus | reverse complement strand
AAAATCCCTGTCTATCATATATCCCTGTGTATATACTGTCTACGATGACCCAAACACGATAATTGGCGTACATGTATGTATATATATATATATTTGTTTACTTATTTATATATATATATATATCCAAGAATGTATGAAGGAATTATGAATACAGTATTTTCGATATTTGTTAGAAGAAGGAACGGGGTTAGGAGTCCTACTCCTACCGATTTGTCTTCATTCAAGTAACACGTGTTCTTTCTATACGTGCTTTCTATTTCGAACCACTTTATTCTATTACAACAGAGATAAATTCTTGCCACTACATGAAAAACGCGGAGGACCCGCGATCACGAAATTGAGGAGGAAAGTAATGGCGGCTCGCCTGACCGCTCCCCCTCTCGCGCCTTTCCTCTTCCCCTTCCCCTTCCCCTCCCTTTTCCCTCCCCCTTCCCGTCCCCCTCTCGCGCCTCTCGTCTTCCCTCCCCCTCCCCCTTCCCCTCCCCCTCTCGCGCCTCTCCTCTCTTCCTTCCCCTCCCCCTTTCGCGCCTCTCCTCTCCCCCTTCCCGTCCCCCTCTCGCGCCTCTCCTGTCCCCCTTCCCCTCCCCTCTCGCGCCTCTCCTCTCCCCCCTTTTCCCTCCCCCCTCTCAAGAGACA
>NW_014595112.1:0-636 GCF_000485595.1 Priapulus caudatus | reverse complement strand
AAATAAAGACAAATAGAAGATGATTGAAGACAAATAAAAGGTGATTGAAGACAACTAAGAGGTACATGTAGACAAATATAAGGTAATGGAAGACAACTAGAAGGTAAATGAAGACAAATAGAAGATGATTGAAGACAAATAGAAGGTGATTGAAGACAAATAGAAGGTAATTAAAAACAAATTTACCTTCTATGAAGACAAATAGAAGGTAAATGAAGACAAATAGAAGATGATTGAAGACAAATAGAAGATGATTGAAGACAAATAGAAGGTAATTAAAAACAAATAGAAGGTAAATGAAGACAAATAGAAGGTAAATGAAGACAAATAGAAGATGATTGAAGACAAATAGAAGGTGATTGAAGACAAATAGAAGGTAATTAAAAACAAATAGAAGGTAAATGAAGACAAATAGAAGATGATTGAAGACAAATAGAAGATGATTGAAGACAAATAGAAGGTAATTAAAAACAAATAGAAGGTAAATGAAGACAAATAGAAGATGACTGAAGACAAATAGAAGGTAAATGAAGACAAATAGAAGATGATTGAAGACAAATAGAAGATGACTGAAGACAAATAGAAGGTAAATAAAGACAAATAGAAGATGATTGAATCAACTTAAAGGTAAATGAA
>NW_014595111.1:0-636 GCF_000485595.1 Priapulus caudatus | reverse complement strand
CTAGATAACAAGCCCGAGTTTAATGTTGTTATTAATATGCCTGAAGGCACGGCTTTCCCTGTGACGGCAAATATCACAAATAAGTTGGCAAATGAGTTGTTGAGCCTACCAGAAGTTACTGCTTTGCAAACATATGTTGGAACCTCGTCACCGTTTAATTTCAATGGCTTTGTGCGTCATTACTATTTGCGTAAAAGTCCTTGGCAAGCAGATATACAAGTCGACTTCATCTGGATGGATGCCAGAACAGGGGGGGTGAGGAAGTTGAGAGAATTAATTTTTGTAACTCTCTTCGGTAATATCAACACTAGGCGTAGACAATCTCATGAGTGAGCAGACCCCAGATAATAAACCAGTAGTAGAAAAAGATTTAGGCTTGGCGGGAAAAACAGCTAAAGCTTTTATTACCTCCCCGTTATCCCCTTTATTACTCTTTGCTTTTCTGGCAATTGGTATTCTTGGTCTAATTATTACACCCCGTCAGGAAGACCCGCAGGTATCAGTGCCAATGGCCGATATTTTTGTGCAATATCCTGGGGCATCCTCCGAAGAAATAGAGTCACTGATTGCGCGCCCTTTGGAAGGCATCTTGTCGGAAATGACAGGTGTTGATAATGTGTACTCTGTATCCATGCA
>NW_014595110.1:0-636 GCF_000485595.1 Priapulus caudatus | reverse complement strand
AAATCTTAGTGGATCAACTACAGAAATCGTCGCTCGCGTGCTAATCGCGTGTGCGTGCGAGCGTGCGTGTGTGCGTATGCGTGTGTGCGTGTTTGCAGTTAAGTTGCGATGTTGCGCGTGCATGCGTGCGTGCGTTCGTGTGTGTGCGCGTGTGTGCGTGTTTGCAGTTAGTTGCGATGTTGCGCGTGCATGCGTGCGTGCGTCCGTGTGTGTGTGCGTGTCTGCAGCTAGTTGTGATGCCGCGTGCGTGCGCGGCGTGATTTCGCGTTACATCCTCGCACGCGATTCACATCATCCGAATGAATTCAGGAAGCGGGGCGACGCGCAAGCTCGAGTGCGAGCGGTGCGGTGCGCTGAATGCGAAAAGCATCTATTTCCCAGCGAGCGGGCGCCCGCGCGCGCCACGTACAGATAGATAGATAGCTAGCTAGCTCTACTACGCACGAGTAGGCGGTGGCGACGTACTCCCCTGTGTTATATCGATCTCATCCGGGACGATGCGAGAGATGCGCAAGCAGACGCGATATTGTAGACGCAAAATCTCCCTTGCTGTCACTCACGTCCTGTCTCACGCTCTCGCTTTCGCTCGTTCTCGCTCGTTTACTCTCGCTGTCTCGCTCTCTCTCTCTCTCTCTC
>NW_014595109.1:0-636 GCF_000485595.1 Priapulus caudatus | reverse complement strand
ATAATAAATAGAATAATATAATAATAATAAAAATAATATAATCTTCGCAATAAATAATTATGTGTAATGTTTAGAAACAAATTAATGTCTGAGGCGCTATATTTAATACTCGACGAATCGGTGAAGTGAGGTGATGGCAATGTTTATCCACTGTATTTTCGGCCAATCGAATATTATTGTCGAAATTATTTCTCCATTAAAGTGCCAAGTGTCGGTTGCGTAACATATTGAATGATGGGGCTTTTTTAATTGAAAGTCGAGGTAAATAACGAAGCAAATCGATGCGAGAATTGTGTGTATATATCTGTGGAGGCGTGGGACGGTGAAAGATTGCTTGTTGATAGAGGGTTACGCCGGACGCTGTGACGTCATCATGCCTGACGTCCAATTTGATACGACACTGCGATCTAACTTTTGCATTTAGCTACGTTTGAATTGTAGAATTCTTCTGATTCGTGGTTTCGGGCCCCAGTGAGTTATAATTTTTGAAGACGACATGTATTCGTGTTTATGTGAATGGCATTAATATTATATTAGCATGCAATAAAATTATTAATACGAAGAAGTTTCTATTGCGTTTATGTGGTTAGCCGTGCTTTTCTAAAAAAAAATGCAGAACTCTCCCTCTTCTTCTAC
>NW_014595108.1:0-636 GCF_000485595.1 Priapulus caudatus | reverse complement strand
CGCTTCGGCCCAGGCAAAGACAGGGCGAAAATCGGTTGTTCCACCTCCTAAAATTTCAAGGGGTAGCGTCGCTTCTTCCCACGGTTCAAAGCTTATAGGGAAGTTTTCTATAATCTTCGAATCACAGGCGATTAAGGTGACGCGTGCGCGCATTTGTCCTTTGATAGCATTGATTTCTGACAGGCACTCATTGAGTTCTTTATCGCTGACAGAGCCACTCACATCTAGTCCCACGACTACATTAATCTCTGTACTTTTTAATGTCGGGAAGATAGCTGGATTGCCGCGTCGTGTAGAAGGGCGAACGTAACTGTAATCATCACGAGCAACAGCCGTCATATAGCGAGTGAGTAATGAGCGCCAAGGTAAACGTGGCTGTAACAAGATTTCGACTAAGCGTTTCATCATGCCACTGAGCTTTCCTGCTTGCTCTGCTTGTTGCGCGGCTCCCGCCATGCGTTGTTGCCATTGAATGCTCAACTCTTCCGCTTCGGCTTGATTTAAGGGTGGAGGGGGAGCGGTGTTACCACCAGCGGCTTCATCAAACTCCTGTGAGCCAGTGCCTTGAGAATCTTTTTCATTTGTATCTTTATTGTTATTACTACCTTTACTATTTTTAGGCGGCGGATTGTTTTT
>NW_014595107.1:0-636 GCF_000485595.1 Priapulus caudatus | reverse complement strand
CTCCCACCCTCACCTCGGTTCTTTGTAATCGCGTAGCGGAGGTAACGCAACTTCAAACGGACGAAAAGTCAAATTAACAAGTCGTCGACGAGAGATCGATTGTCAAGCAAAGTTTAGCATGACAATACCTTCCTCCTTCTCCCCCCTCTCCCCCTCTCCCCCTCTCTTTTTCTCCCTTTCCTCTCTAGGGTACATCGCTTGTGCGGGGCGCCGTGAAGGGCGATAGAGGCTTGAAGGGGCGCCTGCTGCATCGAGTGGCGGGAGGAGGAAGGGGAGGGAGGGGAGGAGGGGATGGCGGAGGAGGGGAGAGATGGCGGAGGAGGGGGAGAAAGGAGGCGGGGGGAAGGGTAGGAGGGATGGCGGAGGAGGGGAGAAAGGAGGGAGGAAGAGAATATATAAATATAGAAGGTGGAAAGATGTGATTTGGGTTGATTGAATAGAGGAGCACGACTAGTAGAAGTAGATGGATTGGGAAGAAGAAGCGGTGGATGGGGAAGGATGAGGAACTAGGGACAGAAAGACTGAGGGGTGCTATCGTGACAGAAGGAATGTAGATGGGGGAAGGGCAAGATGGGTGGGCTGGTAGTGTAGGGAGAGAAGGGGAGGAGGAGGAGGAGGAGGAGTAAGAGAGGAGGG
>NW_014595106.1:0-636 GCF_000485595.1 Priapulus caudatus | reverse complement strand
GGAGAGGGGGGAGAGGGGGAGAGGGGGAGAGAGGGAGAAAGGGAGAAAGGGAGAAGGGGAGAGGGGGAGAGGGGGAGAGGGGGAGAGGGGAAAGGGAGGAGAGGGAGAGAGGAGGAGAGGAAAAAACCAGCCGCACAGACGAAGCGGCAGAGATGTTTCGAGCAGCGACTCAAACCTCGCTAATCGACCATAGTCCGGCGATTCTCCATCACTATTGCTCACCTATTGCTACTGCTGCTGCTGTTGCTACTACTGCTGCTGCTGCTGCTACTGCTACTGCTGTTGCTACTACTGCTGCTGCTGCTGCTACTGCTACTGTTGCTGCTGCTGCTACTGCTGCTGCTTCTACTGATGATGATGATGATGATGATGCTGCTGCTGCTGCTGTTGCTGCTGCTGCTGCTGCTTCTACTGATATGATGACGATGCTGCTGCTGCTGATAATGATGATGCTGCTGCTGTTGCTGTTGCTGCTGCTGCTGCTGATGATGCTGCTGCTATTGCTGCTGCTGCTGCTGCTGATGATGATGATGATGCTGCTACTGTTGTTGTTGGTGCTGCTGCTACTGATGATGATGATGATGCTACTGCTGCTACTGCTGCTGCTACTACTACTGCTGCTGATGCTGCTACTGC
>NW_014595105.1:0-636 GCF_000485595.1 Priapulus caudatus | reverse complement strand
TTTCTATTATGGACTCTTGATATATATATATACACACAAACACAATATTCAGGTGGTAGATTCCGTCACTAAATCCCTCGAGTACACACGGCTATCAGACATGTATTATTCATGTGGCATTTAGCCGCCTCTCCGCTAACACACGTGTGTGTGCGCTCGTTGTACATTACGCTACTAGACACGCACTGAGTGCCCGGGAATTATCATCCAATTTCGGAGGAGAGTTTAGGTAGGTGGGTGGGGTATTGGGCGGAAAATGTAAACAGAGTGAATTTTCGGCGTCATCCTTGCGTGTGTGCGTACAACCGACGTTTCTGTTCTTATCTCTGTAGTATGTTCTTCTGTAGTATGTTCTTCTGTAGTATGTTCTTCTGTAGTATGTTCTTCTGTAGTATGTCCTTCTGTTCTTATCTCTGACGTATCTCTGTCACCGCTGATGTGTGGTGATACCTCGCGTTCTCTCGAACTTCTTTGGTTCTTTGTTTGGGGAAGAAGTGACGGATGGGGAAGTTCGGGTGGGGGGGGGCGTCACGAAGCTGAGTCACATTAACAAGAGTGTCACTGTGGAAGATCGTGATTGAGTTCGACGCATGGTGAGAGAGAGAGAGAGAGAGGAGGAGACGAGAGAGGAGGGAG
>NW_014595104.1:0-636 GCF_000485595.1 Priapulus caudatus | reverse complement strand
GAGAGAGAGAGACAGAGAGAGACAGAGTCACAGAGAGAGCGAGAGAACTGAGGGAAAATAGTTATGGCGCGAGCGCGAGAGAGAGATTGGTTGGGGCGAGAGAAAGAGAGAAAGAGAGAAAGAGACAGGGAGAGAGCGTCCCTTGCTGCTGCTGCTGCTGTCGCTGCTGCTGCTGCTGCTGCTGCTACTACTGCTGCTCCTGATGTTGTTGCTGCTGCTGCTGCTGTCGCTGCTGCTACTACTACTGATGTTGCTGCTGCTATACTGTCACTACTACTACTGCTGCCGCTGTTGCTACTGTCGCTGCTGCTACTGCCGCTGCTGCTACTGTTGCTGCTCCTGCTGCTGCTGCTGCTGCTGCTACTCTTGATGTTGTTGCTGCTACTGATGTTGCTGCTGCTGCTGCTGCTGCTACTACTACTACTGATGTTGCTGCTGCTACTGCCACTACTACTACTGCTGCCGCTACTGCTACTGTTGCTGCTCCTGCTGCTGCTGCTGTTGCTACTGCTGCTGCTGTCTGTTGTCTAGAAACAAGGCCACCCACATGCAATATCAAAAACTCGTTGCTATGTTAATTGTTATTGCTGTTATTTCGCTGCCGCCGAGCGCTGCTCATCGTTCAGTCATCGCCCA
>NW_014595103.1:0-636 GCF_000485595.1 Priapulus caudatus | reverse complement strand
CTCTCTCTCTCTCTCTCTCTCTCTCTCTCTCTCTCTCTCTCTCTCTCTCTCTCTCTCTCTCTCTCTCTCTCTCTCTCTCTCTCTCTCTCTCTCTCTCTCTCTCTCTCTCTCTCTCTCTCTCTCTCTCTCTCTCTCTCTCTCTCTCTTGGTTCCTCTCCCTGTCTCTCTCAATCTTTCTCTCTGACATGATTCTGAGTAAGTAACTCACAGACCGCATCATTCTCGCATCCTTCAGGGCGTCGGCTACGAAGACAATGGCATCTATGTGAAGAAGGTCGTTAAAGGGGGCGCCGCCGATGCCGACGGACGCCTGGAGGCGGGCGATCACCTGCTCTCCGTCAACGGACAGAACCTCGCCGGCATCACCCAGGAAACGTAAGTCTCCGATCGCCATGGCGACGCTCCCTCTCCTCCCACAGTACGTCCTCGCGTCTTGAAACTGGGAATCGTTACTTTATCTCGAACTATTTAGAAATATATTTTGAAATCGTGAACGTGGTTCGCGCACGGGGATGCCGCATTAGCAGTGTGAATGTCTTTTATTATTCGTCAGCATTAGCGTTTGTACATGTCTTGTCCAAGGTCGTACGCAGGAAATTTTCTGTAGGGGGGGGGGGGGCAAAGGTACATCCCATG
>NW_014595102.1:0-636 GCF_000485595.1 Priapulus caudatus | reverse complement strand
TCCCTCCCTCCTCTCTCTCTCTCTCTCTCGACGTCGTCTCTTCCCCTCTTCTCTCTCTCTCTCTTTCTTTCTTTCTCAATTCCTGAAGTAAGATAGGCAGATCGGATAGGTAGACCGAATTACGTCGACCCGTTTCTACACCTATACGTATATTTATGTGTGCCGTATGCATGTGTGCTTGCGTGCGCGCATGTATGCATGTGCTTGTGCGCACGCGCGTTTGTATATGTACGTGTTTGCACGTGCGTGCAGTAAATAAGAAAATTACAATAGAATAATTAACAGGCATACGCCTCTCGCAAGCTTTCTCCCCCGCGAAACCATAATTCGCGGGCTATACCCTCGCTCGCGGCGTCACACATCCGCAGCGGAACCACGCGAGCAGGGAGCGTCGCCGTGCAGGGTACGTTGCCGTGGCTGTGGTCGCAGCCCACCTGTGATTACCCGGGCCGCACGTGCAAACAACCAGTCGAGGCAATCGCGCCCCCTGCTGAGGATTTGCTGCTACCGGTCGGGTTAACACACAAGTGGTTGATTATGGCGCTGACACGCTAACTCAGAGGTGGTCCACTCTCTGTTACCTACCCTAGCGCGCGTTCTCTCTCTCTCTCTCTCATTCTCTCTCTCTCTCTCTCT
>NW_014595101.1:0-636 GCF_000485595.1 Priapulus caudatus | reverse complement strand
TCCTCCTCTCTCTCTCTCTCTCTCTCTCTCTCTCTCTCTCTCTCTCTCTCTCTCTCTCTCTCTCTCTCTCTCTCTCTCTCTCTCTCTCTCTCTCTCTCTCTCTCTCTCTCTCTCTCTCTCACACACAGTCCCAATATCTCTCACTCACTCTCTCTCTCTCTCTCTTCCTCCTCTCTCTCCAGGTGTTTTCTCCTCTTTCGCTCTCAGTAACACGCCTACTCTCGCTCGTGCTACGTGCGTGGTACACGCAGTTTACCAATTCGCTGTCTCCTCTCTCGCCCACATACTCCCCCGGTCTCTGCATCTGTCAGTAGGTCTTCAACTGAAGCCTCTCCTGACGTCTCAGTAGCGCAGTGTGGAATTAAGATTCCCGCGTATCCATCAAGGGTTGCTCTGCTAGACTGGCGGTGTGGACGGAGATGCAGGGCCGAGCGTTACTATCTCGGTAAAGGGGGCGACCGCTTCTGTCACCCTACAGGAATAGAGCGAAGGTGTCCCCCTGAATATCCACGACTACAGCAGAGGGAAAGTTTCCTGGCTGGTGCTTTCAGTGTGTATGTGTGTGTGTGTGTGTGTGTGTGTGTGTGTGTGTGTGTGTGTGTGTGTGTGTGTGTGTGTGTGTGTCGCGCGCGCGCG
>NW_014595100.1:0-636 GCF_000485595.1 Priapulus caudatus | reverse complement strand
AGTGTTTCAGTAATAGGTCTTGCTCGAAGCTTTAGTATCAACGCTTCACTGCCGATACAGACCGTGGCTGAGATGATGAGGTTAAGCAGCACGCCCCAGCCAAAAAAGTAAATGGCAGTTAAGGTGCCGGGTATCAGCGCCAGCAGAACTTTGGTCATCATGATTTGTACGCTGTTATCTGTACTGATGAAAGGAGAAGTGGATGTTTTAAACAACATGTCTACTGGGTTTTTTCCGATGGTTTATTGTCTGTTTTCTTTTCGCTTTCTTTGTCTTCTTCCGTGCCTGCTTTCTCTGCCTTTTTAGCAGCAACTCTTGCCAGTGCATCTTCGATGGCTTTTTTCTTGCTGTTGTCGCCGGATGATTTGTTTTTTAGCATCTCACGTTTTCTCTGCAAGCGTTCTTCACGTTCCAACTTAATGTTTTCTAGTCTTTCAATTCGATTCTCATGCCGTTGTCTAGCTCTGTCCGAATCGTTGGTGTCGAATCTTATGCGTTTGATCTCTGCTTTTGCGTATCGATAATATTGGACGAGTGGGATGTGGCTCGGACAGACATAAGAGCAACAGCCGCATTCTATGCAGTCTGCTAGATGATGTTCTTTCAAGCGTTCGAAATTTTGTGCGCTGGCGTACC
>NW_014595099.1:0-636 GCF_000485595.1 Priapulus caudatus | reverse complement strand
GTTCACTTGCGTGTGTGTGAGTAGGTTTATACATGCGTGGTGCATCTGTGCGTACGCGTGTGCGTGCATGCGCAATGTTATACATTATCAAGAGTGGGCGAATAATATCCAGTTCAGTCCTACCACATCCCTCCATCGTTACTAAAAAAACGGTAGCCTTTCCTTAGTTCCAACTTCGGCTTAATATTTATTTCTATTAACGATCTACTGCGCACCTCACATGCGTCTATTCTACATTCTGCGACATATCCCACAATGAGACTTTTGTCTTTCTATCTTTTGTTTTTGATGCTTCTATCTTCACACGCGCTGTCGCTGACAAGTTGATAATAATACGAGAATTCGTAATTTACGGATTGTCGCAACACGTACTGCACGGCGATGTCACACCGTCACCGCGCACTATCTGATGAATAGCGCGCAACAACGAATGACGTAAGCATGACGTAACTATGACGTAACTATGACGTAACGAGGACAGCGACGCGCGGCGGCTGGCACAATGTGGTCGATCGGGTTTCGCGGAATTGTCTCGGGAGGGAGCCTGCGAGCCGGCTGATTGAGTAAGTCGTCCCGAGAGAAACCACCCGAGGAGCGGCACCTCACTTACTATCTCTCTCTCTCTCTCTCTCTCTC
>NW_014595098.1:0-636 GCF_000485595.1 Priapulus caudatus | reverse complement strand
GGGTTAGCCTGCGATCCGACGCAACTGCTGGTCGCTGAAATGGCACAATAAAAGTTACCCCTATACGGGAGGCCCGGAAAAACTGTTGCTTGAACATTTGCCTGATGATGGCGGCGTGTCTGGGCATCGTTTGCAACGGATCCCTGAGGGCCTGCTGGTTTCGATCGGGTCGCGTTGCGATGCCTGTGATGAGCAAAATCCGTTGCGCGCAACCTTACAACTGCTGGATAGTGCCGGACAGTTGCATTTCTATGCCAAGGGGCTGCGTAACATCGGAGGGCTGGCTTTTAACGATGCGGATGAGAGTCTCTGGGCCAGTGAGCGCAGCCGGAGCCATCCCGACCCGGGAGCTGCCGATGAACTGAATCATCTTCAGGCGCGAGAGGATTACGGCTGGCCGCATTGTGAAGGGGCCGCTGAAGATTCTGCACCTGATCGCCCCTGTGGCGCTACCAGGCTTGCCGATGTTCTGCTCCGCAGCGGGCGAATCCCGCCGGATTGATGACGGCGGCAGACCTGGAATTTCCATTGGTCTATCGCAACAGCCTGCTGCTGGTTCTGCAGGGAGACAGCGCGAATGGCATCGTCCCTGCTGTTGTGCGGCTGCAACTCGCAGACGGGCAGGTTGGACCCCCG
>NW_014595097.1:0-636 GCF_000485595.1 Priapulus caudatus | reverse complement strand
TGTATACCTTCTATTCTATATCTATGGTGAGACCAACGGGCCACTGGAGCTGCTTACGCGTGAACGGGAGGGAGCCGGAGAGAGTAGGAGGGGGGGGGCAGACAGAGCGAGAATAGAGAGGGAAGAGATAGAAGGGGGTGGGGAGACGGAGCGAGAGCGAGAGAGAGGAGGCGAGTGAGAAAAGGAGAGACAGAGGAAGAGAAAGAGAGAGGGGGTGAGAGAGCGAGAAAGAGAGAGAAATATCACAATGGCGCTCGCTGCCTTACCTACGTCACAATGTCGCTCACTGCCTTGCCTACGTCACAATGGCGCTCGCTGCCTTGCCTACGTCACAATGTCGCTCACTGCCTTGCCTACGTCACAATGGCGCTTGCTGCCCTTGCCTACATCATAATGGTGCGCGGATGATTCGTGGGGGGGGGGGGGCTCAGTAAACGAGGTTACAGTGATGGATGGAGTTTCATAGAACTGCGTGACCCGTCGTGAAATATAGAGAGAACAATATATTATTTAACACTAAACAAGATATTATATATGTTCGAAATATCTAGAGAGAACAATATATTATTTAAAAGTATATCATATATGTTCGAAATATATAGAGAGAACAATATATTATTTAACAGTATATTATTT
>NW_014595096.1:0-637 GCF_000485595.1 Priapulus caudatus | reverse complement strand
CGTGGAGTTTGGGGCAGCACATGCAGACAAACACACATATCACGAGAACACACACACCGTCATACACCACTGCTTACAAACACCTGACGACGCCACGAACAGTTTGCAAACACCGTAAGACACCATTAACACTTCGTATGAACACTGTAAGACACAATGAACAGTTCGTATGAACACTGTAAAACACCACGAACACTGTGTATGCACACTGTAAGACACCATACACTATGTATCAACACTACAAGACACCAGACCCACTATGTATGAACACAATAAGACACCACGAACACGGTAAGACGCAATACGACGTATATGAACACCGTAAGACACCATGAAAACTTCGTATGAACACTGTAAGACACGATTAACACTTCGTATGAATACAGTAAGACATCATACACTGTGTATGAACACTGTAAGACACCATACACTGTATATCAACACTACAAGACACCATACACACTATGTATGAACACAATAAGACACCATGAACACTTCGTATGAACAATGTAAGACACCATGAACACTGTGTATGAACACAGTAAGACCCCATATACAGTGTATGAACACAGTAAGACACCACGATCACAGTAAAACACCATGAACACTGTGTATGAACAATGTAAAACACCATGAA
>NW_014595095.1:0-637 GCF_000485595.1 Priapulus caudatus | reverse complement strand
AACATTAACAGTAGCAGTAGTAGTAGCAGCGTATTATCAATAGCAGGACCATGCACCGCTCCTGCCACTGCTGCAGCACCGCTGCCTCGTAATTCCGAACTCAGTAGTTATTGCTTGGTAGTTATTAGCAACCTGCTCTCCGGGGTCTGGGTAAGCGGCTGCGATCCTCGCATTATTCCCTACCGAAACAGCGAAGCCATTTACGTGAGCTCTCGAGGGCAGTCACCGGAGGCTGTGACCCCGGTGGCATCCCCAACTGAAGCCGAGAAGCCATGTCGAGTCTCTGGGAAGCCGTAACTAATCTAAGCGCCCTCGCCGAATGCTGATTGCGGTACAGCGGCGGCGCGACAGATGTCTCTGCGCAGGTGATGATGCATAGGAGTGTTTCCGCCGATACTCGGAAAGTGAGGGGAGAAGAGAGAGAGAGAGAGAAAAGCAACAAGGGAAGAAAGGGAAAGGGAAAGCGAAAGACAGGAAGAGAAGAGGAAAAGGGGAGAAGAGGAGATAGTGAAGAGAGGAAGAGAGATGGGGAGAGGAGGTGATGGGGAGAGGAAGAGAGGGAGAGAGAAGAAGGAGGGGAGAGAGGGAGATATAGCGAGAGAAAGAGAGATGGAGAGGGGAGAATATGGAGAGATAA
>NW_014595094.1:0-637 GCF_000485595.1 Priapulus caudatus | reverse complement strand
CCACTATGCACTATGCACTATGCTGTATGCACTATGCAGCATGCACTATGCACCATGCACCATGCACCATTCACTATGCACTATGCACGATGCACTATGCACTATGCACTATGCATGATGCGCTATGCACTTTGTACTATGCACTATGCACTATGCACTATGAGCTATGCACTATGCACTAGTCACTAGGCACTCTGCACTATGCACTATGCACTATGCGCTATGCGCTGTGCACTATGCGATATGCGCCATGCGCCATGCGCCATGCAACATGCACCATGCATCATGCACCATGCACCATGCACCATGCACTATGCACCATGCACCATGCACCATGAACTATGCACTATGCACCTATGCACTATGCACTATGCTCTATGCACTATGCACTATGCGCCATGCACTATGCGCTATGCACTATGCACTATGCACTATGCACTATGCACTATGCACTTTGCACTATGCACCACAGTGTATGCACTATGAACTATGCACTATGCACCTATGCACTCTGCATTATGCACTATGCACTATGCACTATGCACTATGCACTATGCACTATACACCATGCACCATGCACCATGCACTATGCACTGTGCACTACGCGCCAGGCGCCATGCACCATGTACCATGCACT
>NW_014595093.1:0-637 GCF_000485595.1 Priapulus caudatus | reverse complement strand
TGAATAAGGATGAGACGTACTCCATGCGTGCCCCTCCTCTCTCCATGCAGGCATGTCCCATAACAGCACTAGTACTGAAATCTCCGCTGAACTCTTGACCTCGTGACGGATACATCAGCTACTGTCAGAATGCATCTCAGCATCTCAAAGTCAGATCAATGAAAGCTTGTCGCTGCAGATCTCATGCAGAGAGGAATTCATTTTGCTTGAGTCTTACTCGCCACCCCATCCTCCCTCCTCCTCCCTCTCTCCGCAATCTCTGACGAGCAACAAATGCATGCAGAATGTTCGGGCACAGGTCGTTGAGCACACATCAACGTTGTAGTCAGCCGCACACGCACGCACGCACGCACGCACGCGCGCCCACGCATGCACAACCTAAGCACGCACATACGCACGCACGCACATACGCACGCACACGCACCCACGCATGCACAACCCACGCACGCACGCACACACTTCTCTTGTCGGCTCCTTAGACTACTAACCCTTCTCCCAACCTAACTCCTTACGCTAGCATGCACATGCACTGCTTCTCTTGGCTTCTTCTCCCTACGTCACCCCTATACTGGTATGTATAACTTCTGCTTTCCTTGTCTCCTTCTTTCAACACCGTTCCCTATATACTGGTATAATC
>NW_014595092.1:0-637 GCF_000485595.1 Priapulus caudatus | reverse complement strand
GTGTGTGTGTGTGTGTGTGTGTGTGTGTGTGTGTGTGTGTGTGTGTGTGTGTGTGTGTGTGTGTGTGTGTGTGTGTGTGTGTGTGTGTGTGTGTGTGTGTGTGTGTGTGTGGGCCCATGGGGGCGATTTTTTGAGTGATCTATTGAAATATCTAGGCAGTAACGGGTAGTTGAGAAATTCTTTTTTAATTTGGCACTGAGATGGTACCCTCTCATGCGGTGAGTAGGCCTACATGCGGTGCAAGCGCATGAAAAGGGCTTTCTTTTTAGCTCCTTATCTTAGTAGGTAGGTCCTCACTGATCATTTCTTACCCGGAGAAGCGTAGTAGACGCATCCAATTGAAACTTCCATACCTACGTGCAACACACCATATCGATATCCGAACAATGGTTTCGAAAACTTTACTCTGCAATCTCACTAAACCATGCGCATGAATGAAGATGGCAGCTTTTCAGATCCTGGGTGTGAATATAATCTGGTTATGTAAAGATTAGGTACACGGACGCACACACAGACACACCTACGCGCGCTCATCACAGACACACATACGCACACACACACACACACACACACACACACACACACACACACACACACACACACACACACACACACACACACACACACACACACACAC
>NW_014595091.1:0-637 GCF_000485595.1 Priapulus caudatus | reverse complement strand
ACCAGCCTGACCCTCCCTGCATCCCTGCCCCTCGTCCGTCGTGACCCCACCTCTGCTTGCTCACCAGCCTGACCCTCCCTGCATCCCTGCCCCCCCGTCCGTGTGACCCCCACCCCTGCTTGCTCACCAGCAGGCCTCCTCCCTGCCTCCCGCCCCATCCTTCTAACCAATCCTCGCGCTTGCTTGTCCACCTGTCTTCCTGCCTGCCTGGCCGTCTGTCTTCCTGCTTGCCTGCCCGTCTGTCTTCCTGCTGCCTGCCCGTCTGTCTTCCTGCTTGCCTGCCCGTCTGTCTTCCTGCTTGCCTGCCTGCCCGTCTATCTTCCTGCCGGCCTGCCCGTCTGTCTTCCTGCCTGCCTGACCGTCTGTCTTCCTGCTTGCCTGCCCGTCTGTCTTCCTGCTTGCCTGACCGTCTGTCTTCCTGCTTGCCTGTCCGTCTGTCTTCCTGCTTGCCTGGCCGTCTGTCTTCCTGCTTGCCTGCCCGTGTGTCTTCCTGCTTGCCTGCCCGTCTGTCTTCCTGGTTGCCTGTCCGTCTGTCTTCCTGCTTGCCTGCCCGTCTGTCTTCCTGGTTGCCTGCCCGTCTGTCTTCCTGCTTGCCTGCCCGTCTGTCTTCCTGTACCTTGCCTGCCTGACCGTCTGT
>NW_014595090.1:0-637 GCF_000485595.1 Priapulus caudatus | reverse complement strand
CAATAATCCCAAACTGTGATTATTTATATGATTATAACTGTGATTATAACTGTGATTATAACTGTGATTAAACTGTGATTATAACTGTGATTATAACTGTGATTATAACTGTAATTAAACTGTGATTACAACTGTGATTATTTATGTAATTATAACTGTGATTATATCACTGTGATTCTTCACTTCTAATATAACATGTATCCTATTATACGAGCGTGCGTGCGAGCAGAGAGCGGGCACGTTCATCACTGGATCAGCGCCGGATCGGTGTGCGGGTGTGATTGAAAGGAATGAAGGCGTGATTGAAGGCCTTACGTCTTGCTGGATCTTGTCCCATGACTCGCTGAAGGTGTCTGGTCGTGCTTCAGTATAGTCGGTCGCTAAGGCATTGGTGATCGACGTGTCAAGCTTATCACGGATCTGAAGTAAAAAAAAACTAGTTAGTTAAACTTTTAGGCCCCCCTATTTATATTAAGTCAATTTCTTTTCGTCTTTGCTGCTCAATAGAATTTATGTAATAATAATATCAAATATTATGTAAAGAATAATATCAATATATAATGTAAATAATAATATATAAATATAAAATATAATGAAGACGCACACACGCCCACACGCACACGCACGTACGCGTGTA
>NW_014595089.1:0-637 GCF_000485595.1 Priapulus caudatus | reverse complement strand
TAGTGCATAGTGCATAGTGCATACACTGTAGTGCATAGTGCATAATGCATAATGCATAGTGCATAGTGCATACACTGTAGTGCATAGTGCATAGTGCATAGTGCATAGTGCATAGTGCATAGTGCATGTGCATTGTGCATGGTGCATTGTGCATAGTGCATTATGCACTATGCACCATGCACTATGCACTATGCACTACTGCATAGTGCATAGTGCATAGTGCACTATGCACTACAGCGTGTGCACTATGCACTATGCATTATGCACTATGCACTACAGTGTATGCACTATGCACGATGCACGATGCACTATGACTCTGCACTCGCATAGTGCATAGTGCATAGTGCATAGCTATGCACCATGCACCATGCACCATGCACCATTCACCATGCACCATGCACCATGCACCATGCACCATGCACTATGCACTATGCACTCTGCGCTATGCACTATGCACTATGCACTATGCAATATGCACCATGCACTATGCACTATGCACTATGCACTATGCACCATGCACCATGAACCATGCACTTGCATAGTGCATAGTGCATAGTGCATGGTGCATAGTGCATAGTGCATAGTGCATGGTGCATGATGCATGATGCATACACTGTGCACTATAGTGCATAGTGCA
>NW_014595088.1:0-637 GCF_000485595.1 Priapulus caudatus | reverse complement strand
CACCATGCCTGTCTTTGCTGGTTTTGCCGTATTCTTCGCAATGTCGAACGCAGGGCTTCCTGGTACATCAGGTTTCGTCGGCGAGTTCATGATTATTCTGGCCAGTTTCAAAGCGAATTTCTGGTATGCCTTCCTTGGTGCAACCACATTGATACTTGGTGCGGCGTACACATTATGGATGGTTAAACGTGTTTTCTACGGTGAAGTGGCAAACGATAACGTTGCTAAGCTGACTGATTTGAACCGACGTGAGTTCGCCATCATGACAATACTTGCACTAGCCGTACTCGTGTTAGGTCTTTGGCCAGCACCCGTCATCGATGTGATGCATGCTTCTGTAGATAACTTCTTACAACACATCGCAGTTTCAAAGTTGTAGGTGCAGCATATGACTATTAACTATTTGACCTCCATGGATGGAGTAAATGCTGGAATCGTCAGGAACGATTGCAGTGCATTATTCATTATTCACTGGGTTTCATAATGACACTTGATTCACTCAATATATCAGCAGGATGGCCAGAGATTTTCTTACTGGCAATGGCATGTGTTGTGCTGGTGGTTGATGTGTTTATCCATCAGGACAAGAGAAACATCACTTATCTGTTGTCGCAGATTACATTGATAATTACTTTTG
>NW_014595087.1:0-637 GCF_000485595.1 Priapulus caudatus | reverse complement strand
ATCTAACAGTTAAGGTCGCATCTCCTGAAGTTTTCAGTCGGGTAGGTATTGAGCGTCCTAGTTATCTTAATAACATAAGTTTTACCCCTAGCGTTGAAAATGGTAAGTCGGTTATTTTAGTTAGCTCAAGTCAGGCAATCAATCAGCCGTTTTTAAACTTTCTTATTGAAGTCAGCTGGCCAAATGGACAGTTGCTCAAAGAATACACCGTTTTACTCGACCCTCCTGTCTTGGTTCAAGCGGATACGGCCGTCGCAAGTAAAGCAGCAGGGGTAAGAGCAGAGCCTAAGCCCCGACAGCAACCCCAAGTAACAACAACTCAAGCAAGGCAAGCCGCAGCTCCAAAAGCCCTTGCCTCCAAGCAGGTGGTTGCACCTCGTCAGACCCCAGCGCCAGTGAATAAGGTTGCAAGCGGCAATAATGGAACAAATAAGTATCGAGTAGTCAAAGGTGATACTTTGGGTGGGGTTGCCCAGAAATTGGCATATAAAGGTGTGCGCAAAGAGCAAATGATGATGGCTCTTTTCCGTGCCAACCCAACTGCTTTTCGTAAAAGAAACATTAATAATTTGAAGGCTGGCGTTCAGATGCGTCGCCCTACAGCGAATGAGATACGTCAAATTTCTTATGCTTCGGC
>NW_014595086.1:0-637 GCF_000485595.1 Priapulus caudatus | reverse complement strand
ACTTACTCACACAGCCTCACACTCACTCACACAGCCTCACACTCATTCACACAGCCTCACACTCACTCACACAGCCTCACACTCACTCACACATCATCTCAGTCTTTCACACATACTCACGCTCACTCACACAGCCTCACACTTACTCACACAGCTTCACACTCACTCACATAGCCTCACACTCACTCACACAGCTCACACTCACTCACACAGCCTCACACTCACTCACATAGCCTCACACTCACTCACACAGCCTCACACTCACTCACACAGCCTCACACTCACTCACACAGCCTCACACTCACTCACACAGCCTCACACTCACTCACATAGCCTCACACTCACTCACACAGCCTCACACTCACTCACACAGTCTCACACTCACTCACACAGCCTTACACTCACTCACATAGCCTCACACTCACTCACATAGCCTCACACTCACTCACACAGCCTCACACAGCCTCACACTCACTCACATAGCCTCACACTCACTCACACAGCCTCACACTCACTCACACAGCCTCACACTCACTCACATAGCCTCACACTCACTCACATAGCCTCACACTCACTCACACAGCCTCACACTCACTCACATAGCCTCACACTCACTCACACAGCCTCACACTCACTC
>NW_014595085.1:0-637 GCF_000485595.1 Priapulus caudatus | reverse complement strand
TCTCTCTCTCTCTCTTTCTCTTTCTTTCTCTCTCTCTTTCCCCCCCTCTCTTTCTCTCCCCCTCTCCCTCTCCCCCCTCTCTCTCGCTTCGTTACCCGGTTATCGGTGTGACATGATTGATGATTTGAATTCGCGCGCTGCGTGGAAACGCCGGCACGCGGTAATAGTGCGTGCCGGCGTGATGGATGCAAGCGGCGATGCAGAGAGAGAGAGAGAGAGGGGAGAGGGGAGAGGGGGAGGAGGGAGAGGGGGAGGAGAGAGAGGGAGGAGAGGGGGAGGAGAGAGAGGAAGGAGAGGTGGAACAGAGGAGAGAGAGGGTGCGAAGGCGAGAGAGATACATAGAACGAGCGTGTGCGAAAGAGACAGAGGGAGGGAAAGAACGAGAGAGGGAGAGAGCGGGAGGAAAGAGGGGAGGGGAAAGGGAGAACCTGGAATAAGGGAGAAGAAGATAGTGAGAGACACAGACAGAGAGAGGTAATAGTGCGTGCTGCTGCCGGCAGCTAGCAGCTTCATGGATGCAAGCGGCGATGCAGAGAGAGAGAGAGAAAGAGAGGGAGAGGGGAGGAGGGGAGAGAGAGAGAGAAAGCGAGAGCGAGAGAGAAAGAAGAGGGGAGAGAGAGCGCGAGAGAAAAAGGAG
>NW_014595084.1:0-637 GCF_000485595.1 Priapulus caudatus | reverse complement strand
CATTTCTAAAAATTCGCATCCACGGGCCATACTCACCCCAGTCGGGAGATCGCCAGGAGTTTTGCACACTACGAAAGATACGTTCCGGGTGCGGCATCATGATCGTGAAACGGCCATCGTCGTTGGTGAAGCCATTCAGGCCGAGTGCCGAACCATTGGGGTTAAGCGGGTAATATTCACTCGCCTCGCCACTGGCATCGACATAGCGTAAACAAGCATTCTGACTTTCCAGTAATTGTTGGCTGCTGGCATTTCTTGCTTCAACAAGGCCTTCACCATGCGAAACAACAACAGGCATCATTGAACCTGCCATTTCATTTAGAAATAGCGAATTAGATTCGAGTATTTCAACCATCGCAACGCGAGCTTCGAATTGCTCTGAACGATTACGAACAAATCGTGGCCAGTCCGAAGTGCCAGGGATTAATTCATACAGGTTTGACATCATCTGGCAGCCGTTGCAAATGCCAAGGCCAAAGCTGTCATCGCGACTGAAAAATGCGGAAAACTCATCGTAGGCACGCGTATTGTAAAGTATCGACTTTGCCCAACCTTCTCCGGCGCCGAGTACGTCACCGTAAGAAAAGCCACCACAGGCTGCAATGCCCCGAAAATCAGATAAAGACACACGGCCTTC
>NW_014595083.1:0-637 GCF_000485595.1 Priapulus caudatus | reverse complement strand
TTTTGACTCGACCCGCAGTCGAGGCAGGTGAGAAACTTGGATTTTTGCCGGGTGATTTACACAAAAGGTCGATCCCTATTTACGTCCTGTATACGACGCGCTCTATGAAATGCTGGGTTTTGATAAGGTCGAAAAATTGATTGCCCGTCACGTCATCGAGGTCGCCCCGCTGGCTTATATGCGAGGCCGGACTTTGAATAATGCTTTTGTGATTCTGGACGAGGCTCAGAACACCACACCAGCGCAAATGAAAATGTTTTTGACGCGCATCGGTTTCGGCTCCAGAGCGGTGGTGACCGGTGATATTACGCAAACAGATTTGCCCGACAAACAAACGTCCGGGTTGCAGCATAGTTTCCAGATTTTAAAGAACATCGACGCCATTGGTGTGGTTTATTTTCAATCTGGCGATGTCGTGCGTCATCCCCTGGTGCAAAGCATCGTCGAAGCCTATGATCGCTTCGAAGGCAATTCACAGCCATAAGTATCAGCCTCTCGTGAGTATTATTGTCGATTTGCAAAATGATGACGCTCTGGTTGATATCCCGTCGAGCCAGCATTTTTCGGGATGGATACAGGCCGCGATGCGAGGGCCGTTTGATAACCTTGAGCAAACTATTCGTGTTGTCGATAAAGC
>NW_014595082.1:0-637 GCF_000485595.1 Priapulus caudatus | reverse complement strand
ATATATATATATATATATATATATATATATATATATATATATAATGGAATAATCAGGTCAATGTTTCCTGCGGATCAGGGAAAATATGGTCTGTAAACATGAGCGGTGGGTAGTCCCGGCGGAGGGGGTAAACACAGCCACGCCATCTCTCTCCCGCACGCGCATATACGCTTATCGCTCAGCTCTATACGCGTACACTCTACACTCTACACTCTACACTCTACAATCTACACTCTACACCCTACACTCTACACTCTACACTCTACACTCTACACTATATACTCTACACTCTACACTCTACACTCTACACTCTACACTCTACACTCTACACTCTACAATCTACACTCTACACCCTACACTCTACACTCTACACTCTACACTCTACACTCTACACTCTACACTCTACACTCTACACTCTACACTCTACACTCTACACTATACACTCTACACTATATACTCTACACTATATACTCTACAATCTACACTCTACACCCTACACTCTACACTCTACACTCTACACTCTACACTCTACACTCTACACTCTACACTCTACACTCTACACTCTACACTCTACACTCTACACTCTACACTCTACACTATATACTCTACACTCTACACTCTACACTCTACACTCTAC
>NW_014595081.1:0-637 GCF_000485595.1 Priapulus caudatus | reverse complement strand
GAAAGAAGCTGTTTATGGTTTGCCAGAAATTAATCGTGAAGCCATTAAATCAGCAAGAGTGGTAGCCAATCCAGGCTGTTATCCAACGGCAGTTACCCTTGGTTTTTACCGTTAATTGAGGCTGGTTTAATTGATGACCAACATTTAATCGCCGATGCAAAGTCAGGTGTTAGTGGTGCAGGTCGTGGCGCTAGTGTAGCTACCTTGCAGGCAGAATCGGCAGAAAACTTTAAACCATATGCGGTTGAAGGACACCGTCATTTGCCCGAGATTAAACAGGCACTCGGCGGCGTAGCCTCTCACGAAGTGGGTTTAACTTTTGTGCCACATTTATTGCCCATGATTCGTGGTATCGAAGCGAGCTTGTATGCAACGATAAAGGCGGGCGCATCAGTAGACCTGCAAGCACTCTATGAAGAAAGGTATGCTAACGAACCTTTTGTTGATGTTTTACCGCATGGCACAATGCCAGAAACACGTTCAGTAAAAGGCGCGAATATGTGTCGAATCTCTGTATTTAGGCCGCAGCAGGGGGATACGATTGTGGTTTCATCGGTCATCGATAATTTGGTAAAAGGTGCTGCAGGTCAAGCAGTGCAGAATATGAATATTATGTTCGAGTTTGATGAGACTTTAG
>NW_014595080.1:0-637 GCF_000485595.1 Priapulus caudatus | reverse complement strand
ACGTAAGAACGAATGGCCTTGGACAAGGTCAGTACCCGTGTCAGCACCACCAGACAACAACAACAACGACGAGTTTACGTTCTATATTTAACATTTTCTTTAGTGATATAGATTTTTAAGTACTGTGGACAGCCTCTAAATAAGGAACACCATATAAAGAGTTACATCGAACAATTCAGTTGTAGTATATTTATTAGAAAATGTTTCATTCACGTGGATGTAATCAGGAAGCCATTGTCAGAAACTAGTTCTAGTTCTAGTTCTGTATCTGGTGGGTACAGTTCTGTTGTAGTTCTAGTTCTAGCCCTAATGCTAGTGCTAGTGCCAGTTCTAGGTCTCTAGTTCTAGTTCTAGTTCTAGTTCTAGTTCTGTATCTAGTGGGTACAGTTCTGTTGTAGTTCTAGTTCTAGCCCTAATGCTAGTGCTAGTGCCAGTTCTAGGTCTATAGTTCTAGTTCTTGTTCTTGTTCTTGTCCTTGTTCTAATTCTAGTTCTAGTTGTTTTAGTGCTAGTACTAGTGATGGTTCTAGTTCTAGTTCCCGTTCTTGTGCTAGTGCTAGTTCTAGATCTAGTTCTAGTTTATTACAGCAACTAACTCGACATGCCATAACTTCTAAAATGAACTTTCTGACAACGCG
>NW_014595079.1:0-637 GCF_000485595.1 Priapulus caudatus | reverse complement strand
ATATATATATATATTATCACGAGTACATGATAAAACAGATCTATAATCATACACTAATCTAGATCCATTTACCATGCATATCTGTAAAAAAATGTTTTGTTAACCACTTTTGATTTTGCAGCCGTTAATACACCACCATGCAAGCACCTATGAAGTTCGTGAAACCCAACCCATCACATGCAGCTCAGCTTCGCATCCAACCTACTAAATTACCAAATACTCATCATGGTGATACGAAACGCGTCAAAGTTGACGCGTTCCTCATCTTATTCGATATTAGAATGGCGCGTCTGTTACTAGGCAGAAGAAGGCGCTAGGCGAAATCACGACGCGTGCATAATTCACTTACACTAATCACCATATCTCTCTTCACGAACGCGACTCGGTCGTAGATATGCGTGCTGCGACCCTGCCTGTCGGCTGTTAGTGTTACACTCGTACACGTATATATATCCTCCCAGGATGTGCGATGATGAATGAGCCGCCGATAGCTGGCTAGATGAGTGTCACACGTCCTCTGCACACACTCTCACGCGCGCGCACACACCGGGGACGTGACTGCAGGGAAACCATCCGCTAGTGCAGCTGACATCGTGGTGATCGGCTCGCACAGCCGGCTGCGTGAGTGAGTGAGTGA
>NW_014595078.1:0-637 GCF_000485595.1 Priapulus caudatus | reverse complement strand
TTCCCCAGACCCCCCCTTCGCGTGCTCCCAAAGTTTGGGTTACGGTTAGACCTCCCCCCCCCCCTGGTAGAAATCCTGTACACGCCCCTGCATAATGTAGATCTCTATTATGTACTCCTGTTATATACTCAGCTGCAATCCACGGACAGACACACGTACGTGTACAGAGATGAAGATAGCGGACAGACACACGTACGTGTGCAGAGATGCAATCCACGGACAGACACACGTACGTGTGCGGAGATGCAGATAGCGGACAGACACACGTACGTGTGCAGAGATGCAGATAGCGGACACGGACAGACACACGTACGTGTGCGGAGATGCAGATAGCGGACAGACACACGTACGTGTGCAGAGATGCAGATAGCGGACAGACACACGTACGTGTGCAGAGATGCAGATAGCGGACACGGACAGACACACGTACGTGTGCAGAGATGCAGATAGCGGACAGACACACGTACGTGTGCAGAGATGCAGATAGCGGACAGACACACGTACGTGTGCAGAGATGCAGATAGCGGCAGCGACTGATAAATAAATAAATAAATAACTATTTATATATATAATATATATTTATTTATTTATTTATTTATTTATTTATTTTTATGTATATATATATATATATATATAT
>NW_014595076.1:0-637 GCF_000485595.1 Priapulus caudatus | reverse complement strand
GAGAGAGAGAGAGAGAGAGAGAGAGAGAGAGATAGAGAAAGAGGGAGAGGGAGAGGGAGAGAGAGCGCGCGCGAGAGAGAGAGAGATGCATTAAGATGATTATCTGACCTGATACTTGTTTCGGGTAAATGCGAGCTCGCGTGAACGCTAAGTGCTGTCTGTGCGGGCGCTGCTTCATTCAGCATATAGTTAGGTCTTTGTTACGCGATAAATACACGCGGGGTGTGGGAGGGGGAGGTGAGAGAGAGAGAGAGTACACGCGTAAGTATACGAGAGAGCTACATCGCATACTTGCGGTCGGGAGCTTGGGTTAGCAAAGTGTATGCTAGTCGAGTATACACGGGGCGAAGTTTTGCGACCGAGCAAAGTTTAATTTGCGCACGCCATAGCGGCAGAGGCAATCGGCAGTGAACTTGCGCCGGGAGATTACTGTTTATATATGATGGTATTGAGAGATAGCCAAGCAGATAAGAGTGGTATTGGTAGAGATGGGGAAGCGGGAACAGAGAGAAGAGGGAATGAGAGAGGAAGGGAGAGAGAAGGGAAAGCGGAGACAGACAGAGAGAGAGAGAGAGAGAGAGAGAGAGAGAGAGAGAGAGAGAGAGAGAGAGAGAGAGAGAGAGAGAGAGAGAGAGAG
>NW_014595075.1:0-637 GCF_000485595.1 Priapulus caudatus | reverse complement strand
GTCTTTGGATCTCTAATCAGTAATTTAGCAGTTTGAGAGAGTTTTAATGTAAACCTATTATCACACTGACAATTATAGTTCGATGTTTAGAAGAATTCTAATCGTATTTTGCAGATGTGGTTAATGTGAATTAAATGCAATCGGTATGCGTATAGAGAGGCACACACCGACATGCAAAAAATGACAGTTTCTGCTAGCTGTTTATTTGAATAGTTGTCTATCTACATCGTGAGAGCAACCCCCACGTGTCTATACCCGGTTTTCACTGCTGCCCTTTTTTGTCTGCTGCCAAATTTGCGTCACAGCTCGTATAAGGTTCCTTCTAGAAAGGAAATTAAAACACAGCAGTATGATTGTTAATACCAGTTGATATTCTTGCAATAGATAAGTGTGCGTGCGTGCGTGTGCGTGCGTGCGTGCGTGCGTGCGCGTAAAGTGTTAGTAGCTGGTGAATATTTCATGTTTAATGTCCCTCGTCCTTTCTGCAGAGGATCACGGCCACGCTAAATAGCAGGGAGCAGAAAAGAACGCTCATGGACCTTGATATACACATGCGGACAGGCGACTGCCCGTACACAGTACACTTCTATGGTGCCCTATTCCGGGAGGTAAGTACAGGGGCGTAGCTACGGGGGGG
>NW_014595074.1:0-637 GCF_000485595.1 Priapulus caudatus | reverse complement strand
GCACCGACAGAAATTCTTGCCGAACAACATCTGCAAAACTTTGTTCAATGGCTTGAACCTTTGGGATTAAACATAATCAATTTAATGGGTGCGGACAAAGGTAAAAAACGTGAACGAAAGCTAGCGGCGATTGCCAGTGGCGAGGCGGCCATTATCATCGGCACTCATGCCTTTTTCAGGCATCGGTGATTTTCAACTCGTTGGGCTTTATCATCATCGATGAGCAACATCGTTTCGGTGTTGATCAACGCCTGGCCCTGCAGAAAAAAACGATCAATGAAGATATGCCGCATCAGCTAATTATGACTGCAACCCCAATTCCACGAACCCTGGCGATGTCGATTTATGCCGATCTCGATTACACCCAAATCGATGAACTGCCACCCGGACGAAAACCGGTGACGACTTCCATTGTTTCCGAGCAGCAACGTGCGAGTTTGGTCGAGCGGGTTGAGAAATCATGTCAGCAAGGTGGTCAGGTTTACTGGGTTTGTACCTTGATCGAAGAGTCCGAAGTCCTGCAATGCGAGGCCGCCGAAGTCACGTTTGAAAGCCTGCAACAACAGTTACCTCATCTATCCATCGCGCTGGTACACGGACGCATGAAGGCCGCTGAAAAGGAATCGATTATCCAGTC
>NW_014595073.1:0-637 GCF_000485595.1 Priapulus caudatus | reverse complement strand
CTCTCGCTATATATATATATATATATATATAAATATATATATATATATGTCTCCCCTCCCCTCTCTCTTTGTTGTTCGCTCCCTCTCCCTCGCTGTTGCTTAACTTTCTCATTAGCTGCATCTCACACGCAAGATATACGTAAATATGCTGCTTAAAACCCATCCCAAAAATGTCTCCATAATTATATTCAGTAGCAATTATAACTTTTGAACGCAATAATCATCTACTGAGCCTTCATCTACAAGTTCATTATGCAATATTTTACATTGTATTATCTACAGTTTGCACTTATATTAGTCCAGCAGATATGTGCAATATATATTGGCAGAATTGTGCTTTTTTGGATAAAAGCATGAAATTTGTAATGAGAATAGTGTAAAGGTTGTTCTAAATGCACATTGTGTTTGATTGTTTGTCAATTGTATACATTGTATACATTTTGTTCTATTATTAAAATGTATGTATTATATTATGTATGAATATAAATATTTTTTAAATGTATGTTGACATCAAGTTTTAGAGCCTTAGTGAAATTTAAACCGAGATATTGGTACGTAGGGGCCTACCTATTGATTTTTAATGTTATTTAAAAAATACAAGATGGCCACCATACTGTAAGCCGATTTCATCAAGGCC
>NW_014595072.1:0-637 GCF_000485595.1 Priapulus caudatus | reverse complement strand
CGTCGTCTCGCTCGCTCTCCCCTCCTCTCTCTCTCTCTCTCTCTCGGTCAGTTCTTAGGAGATGAGCGAGAGCGAGAGAACCATTGACCAGGCCTGCATGATAAACCCGAACTTTGCTGCAACGCCTTTGTGAACATATAGCGGTGGGGCAGGCAGGTAACGGCAAAGGCTGCTGCAGACAGTACCCCCACAGGACAGCCAGAGAACTTGAATGGAGAGCTCTACTGGTCTACTGCGGACGGGCTTATGGCCCCATATGCTGGCACGATTACCTTAATCTAATTTGACGGAGGTTTAAATGCTTATCCAGGGGTAAATATCCTCCTCACGTTCATTAAACAAGAAGATAGGGTTTAAGTGAAAGGGCACTCGTCAACCCAGATCTGGTATGGCGTGGCTTTGTGGTTTAGCCGCTGTATCTCTTGGGGTTCAGTCTGCCATGTTAAGAAGACAGTAGGAAGGATGGAGAGGAAGAGTAAGGTCCAGTTGGGAAGAATAACGGCGTGCATGTTCAGTTCTCGATGCGCTCACGATATCTGTCGCTGTTGATGTCAACCTCCCCCCCCCCACACACACCCTACTAACACACACAGACCTACGTGTGGCGCTTTCTCTCGCCCCCTCCTCTCTCTCTCTC
>NW_014595071.1:0-638 GCF_000485595.1 Priapulus caudatus | reverse complement strand
CGCGTTCACTCTTATACACACTGCACTTACGCGCGTTCACTCTTATACACATACACTTACGCGCGTTCACTCTTATACACATGTACTTACGCGCGTTCACTCTTATACACATGCACTTACGCGCGTTCACTTTTATACACATGCACTTACACGCGTTCACTCTTATACACATGCACTTACACGCGTTCACTCTTATACACATACACTTACGCGCGTTCACTTTTATACACATGCACTTACACGCGTTGTAAGTACATGTGTATAAGAGTGAACGCGTGTAAGTGCATGTGTATAAGAGTAAACGCTCGTAAGTGCATGTGTATAAGAGTGAACGCGCGTAAGTGCATCTGTATAAGAGTAAACACGCGTAAGTACATGTGTATAAGAGTGAACGCGTGTAAGTACATGTGTATAAGAGTGACGCGTTCACTCTTATACACATGTACTTACGCGTGTTTACTCTTATACAGATGCACTTACGCGCGTTCACTCTTATACACATGTACTTACGAGCGTTTACTATTATACACATGCACTTACACGCGTTCACTCTTATACACATGTACTTACGCGCGTTCACTCTTATACTTACACACTTGCGCGCGTTTACTCTTATACACATGCACTTACACGCGTTC
>NW_014595070.1:0-638 GCF_000485595.1 Priapulus caudatus | reverse complement strand
GCTAGTATATATATATATATATATATAGCTAACGCCGCTCACTCTCTCACACGCCTTCCCGTATCCTAATTACTTTCCATCTTCTCATGGCGATTAGGGAATAGACATAACAAATGACCCCATCGCAAGTGCGCTGTCATGCCAACCGTATCCCCCGTTTGCATCCCACACGGGCCTCCAATCCACAATGCATCCAATATCCTGAACGTATACATGCCATGCTATATAAGAGATACATCCTATAGCAATCTTCATGCTGGTACTATATGCGGCAATAAGCTATCTCCAGCTAAATCGATTTAGTTTCGTGTTAGATAATTGGCGCTATATCAACTTCGTTACTTCGATCCACTATAGCATTATACTTCGTGATTCGAAATTTGGACGTGGCCCAATCGGCATGCAGAGCACTAATTTCATTTCGCACGGCCCGCACAGAACTCAGCAATCGTCTTCCCGCTAAACATAACAGGGTCGGTTTATTATCCGACTCGTCCTCATCGGAGCGATTACCCGCGGGATACGTAATTGACTTATTGTGTGTATGTATGTGTGTGTGTGTGTGTGTGTGTGTGTGTGTGTGTGTGTGTGTGTGTGTGTGTGTGTGTGTGTGTGTGTGTGTGTGTGTGTGTGTGTGT
>NW_014595069.1:0-638 GCF_000485595.1 Priapulus caudatus | reverse complement strand
TTATGTGATGCAGCCTGAATAGCCAAATAGATAACTTTCTTCGCGGAATCATCAGTTGGAAACAGTTTGCGTTTTTTGACGGCTTTGCGAATAACACTGTTAAGCGATTCGATGGCATTGGTTGTGTAGATTGCTTTTCGGATGTCTTCAGGGTAGTTGAATAATGTGTTGAGGTTATGCCAATGGGCACGCCAAGAACGGCTAATCTGGGGGTATTTGTCGTCCCACCGTTCGGATAATTCATCCAGTTTTAACAAAGCCTCTTCTTCTGTCACTGATCGGTAAATCTGTTTCAAATCAGTCGCAACAGCCTTGTAGTCTTTCCAGGGAACGTACTTCATCGCGTTACGCACCATATGCACAATACACAGCTGAATCTGCGTGTCTGGGAAGGCGGTGTTGATTGCATCAGGAAACCTTTTAAGCCGTCGACACAGGCAATGAGAATATCTTTTACACCACGATTCTGAAGTTCAGTCAGTACGTTTAGCCAGAACTTTGCGCCTTCATTCTCCGATAGCCACATCCCCAGCAGCTCCTTGTGATCCTCCATATTAACGCCCAGCGCAAGGTAGATCGATTTGTTGATAACTTTCTTGTCTTGGCGGATCTTAACAACGATACAGTCAAGATAAACA
>NW_014595068.1:0-638 GCF_000485595.1 Priapulus caudatus | reverse complement strand
TGTGTGTGTGTGTGTGTGTGTGTGTGTGTGTGTGTGTGTGTGTGTGTGTATTTGTGTGCGTGTGTATGGTGTGTGTGTGTGCGCGCGCGCGCACGTGTATGTGTGTGCATGCGTGCGTACACGCGTGTGTTTGTTTATTTATATATTATTTATATATATACGCTCCGGCCTGTGGCAATCGAAACTGTGACGACTGACATTTTCTGCTGACGCGACAGAACAGTGGTAAACACAAGAGAAACCGGACGGACTTGGGATGAGCACAGCCGTGGGAACAGTTGCCGCTGGCTCTCACGTTGTCGACCCCACTCAATTTACTGTAATTTCTCGCGCGCCACTTAAAAGAAAATTGCGTTCGCTCTCTCACAATCGCGGAGCGGCGATGAACTTTTTACGGCGTGTTTCAATTCACGGGGCGGTCTAATTGAATTCGATGTTCTCGCTACAATCTTGTTTATCTTCCGTGGACATTTTTGTCTGTGCTCGTGATATTCAAATAGTAAGATGATCAGTGTGCGTGTGAGTGTGAGTGTGAGCGAGTGAGAGAGAGAGAGAGAGAGAGAGAGAGAGAGAGAGAGAGAGAGAGAGTGTGTGTGTGTGTGTGTGTGTGTGTGGCGCGCGCGCGCGCGCGCGCGCGT
>NW_014595067.1:0-638 GCF_000485595.1 Priapulus caudatus | reverse complement strand
CTTCCCCTTATATATATATATATACAATCCATTATCCGAAACCCTTGGGACCAGACACGTTTTGGAATTCGGAAATTGTCGGATTTCGAAAAGGTAGTACAGTACAGATATACATACCGTATATCCCGCAACTATTCAGTTGTTGTGTAGTTGTTGTACCGGTACAGTACAATATGTATGAGTAATGCTAAACACATGAATATTTCTGCAGTGAACCTTGGTGAGCAACAACAACGACAAACGCGAAGTTTGGAGTGCAGACGACCTCCACGAAAATCTTTTGGTTTTCGGAGCTTTTCGGTTTTCACAATTTCGGATATTAGATTGTGTTAAATAATTCGATATACCCGTCGGATTTGATGAATCGGACGTAGGAACTCTCAGAACTTCGTGGAACCCATCGGATGCATGTGTGTCTGTTGTAGTCATCGATGGCATCGTGCACCACATTCTTCGTCGCCTCATCTATGTACCACAAAAGAAGAGATCTTTGAGTTAGCTGGATCTAGCACTATAGCCTTTGTTACCACGAGGATGGGGTGTAAGTAGATACTGGAGTACTGGAGCTACGTATCTGCTGGCACGGTGGACCGAAGTTTGAACTGGATATGCTATTATAGGCGAAATATGATGGCATA
>NW_014595066.1:0-638 GCF_000485595.1 Priapulus caudatus | reverse complement strand
AGGGTACTTTAACCATTAATATGGACAGTGGCAGGGTGAACAATTCACGCGCGAAAACCCGCTTTATTGTACATGACAAACGAGGCGTTGAAGTAGCAAATATCGCAGATGTAAAAAGTGCTAAGGTAAAACTGGATTCAGGCGCTTATACTGTTTCAGCATATTTTCGCCAACGATATACTAGTAAACCCGTCAGTATTTCCAGCAGAGCGAACACTACGGTAAACTTCAATTATTACGACTTTAGATCTAACCGTAGGCGCTAATTCACATCATGGCTTTATTGCATACCTTCATGTAGAAGCATAAAAAACCTCGCTAGCCTTATTTCTTCATCGAGAATAAGGTTGGCGGGGCACTCTCTATACGAACTCCTTCCTTTCTCTCTCAATTCCTCTCTTAATTATCACTGTAAAAGCGTGTCTTTATGCACGGCTTATGATATTTTCTTTTCCCAATCCATCCATTTACTGAAAATAGCAAAGACTTTTAATAATGAAAAAGATACTCGTTCTTATACTTATCCTCATTTTAGGCTGGGCAGGATCTACTTGGTTTATTGGCAATAAAACCGAAACACTGCTTAAAACTTATATTCAGAAAACTAATAAAAGTTATGCAGATATGGGGGTGGATGC
>NW_014595065.1:0-638 GCF_000485595.1 Priapulus caudatus | reverse complement strand
CGAGCGGAGACAGGGGAGGGTCGAGCAGAGACAGGGGAGGGGTCGAGCGGAGGCAGGGGAGGGTCGAGCAGAGATGTAGAGAGGGGTCGAGTGCATGTGGCAGTGTCATGGGTGAAGTGAGGCCTGGTGGAACTAGGGGTTATGTATTTAGAGGGAAGAAGCAAGATGCTTAGGGGTCAACTAGCCAGGCTGGGGCGTGGCTCTGGATGAGAAAGGAGTGGGGTGGTATTCGGCTGCTTAAAAAAAGGAGTGGGGCTTCTTGTGGTTGGGAGGGACAAGCACTGCAAGCGTCAGCCGTCTGCAGTGTGGCTAGCTAGATCCTTGGCGAGGTATTATTGTGTGTGAGGGTGTGAGTTTAGTAGATTCGGCATGAAGTTGGAAGTTTACCAGAAAAAAATGTGCATGTAGTAATTCTCACTGGCTCACCACGCGTTAAGCTGCAGATAATTGACTTTGGTGTATGTCGAGAAATGTTCCATGCCTCTCGTCTCCCCTTTCAGATACAAGCCTGAAGGATGGCCTTTTTCATGAGTACAAAAAATATGGAAAGGTCACATCCGTTAAAGTTATAGGCCAGGGAAACGACCGGTACGCCATCGTGTGTTTTAAAAAGTAAGTATCTGCTGCTGCGATGGTGA
>NW_014595064.1:0-638 GCF_000485595.1 Priapulus caudatus | reverse complement strand
TCTCTCTCTCTATTTCTCTCTCTCATTCTTTCTCTCTTTCGATTCCTCTCCGTTTTAATCTCCCGCCTCTCCTTCTCTTCGCATTCTCTCTAGCTCTCGTGCACGAGCGCGCTTTCTCTCTCTCTCTCTCTTACCTCTCTTTTTTCTGATCCTACATACATATCTCCTTTCACTCTATCCTTTGGCGGTTTAGTAAACTAACTTGTTTGCGTTGACTCCCTTGTTTTTTTTCTTTCTATTTGGACAGACGCATACGCACACACATACCGTGTTGCAAAAAGCGACCGATGTCTGACAATATCATATAATCAAGAGTGTATAAAGAAGCCTTCTTTATACGCTCTTGATAATAATGGAACACGAGCGGAGCTGAAAAATTTATTAGACGGAGGCTGTGTGTAGTACTAGACTAACGCACGCACGCACGCACGCACGCACGCACGCACGCACCGCACGCACACGCAGGCGCTTACGCACGCACGCACACGCACACGCACACGCACGCACACACGCGCACACGCACACGCACATGCATACGCACACGCACACGCACACACACACACACACGCGCACACACACACACGACGCACACACACGCACACGCACACGACACACACACACACACACACACACACACA
>NW_014595063.1:0-638 GCF_000485595.1 Priapulus caudatus | reverse complement strand
ATAGGAATGTAGTATCTTAAACTAACACTTTTAACTATACCAACAGGTTCGTATCATTCTATGTATTTTTTTCATGTACCAGAAATGGATTACATTTTAAAGTTGTAACCAGTATGTAGCTTGAGGTATGTATAAACCATACAAAATTCGAGTGCAACTATAACAGTTTTACAAATACTGACATAAACCCAACTTACTTGTCATGTCTTTTGGCTCAGGGCTGCCATCTTTGTTGGTGATTTTGGTACTTAGTCGCTTGTTTTCATCCTGCAGTCGTTCTATCGTCTGCATCAACTCTTTTGTCTCAAGACGCCATGATTCTTCGATCTGTTCCAGTTCCTTAAAATATGAATTACATGTGTTGGTAAATATATAACATGCACAGTTCATCATAGATTACTTTTATATATACATCAGTACATGTATGTATGTGTGAATTGTGTCGTATAGGGTATTACACGTGCGATCTTTCAACCTGTATGTTGTTAACTTCACAAGATCCATTAGGTAATATACATTATGCCTTGGCCATGGGGTACTCCTTATTGTATTGTACGCATTTAGATATAGTTAGACAGTTATTGATCTATGGCTATAAATAATCAATGAGTAGCTACTAATGTCTAATGACATAACAT
>NW_014595062.1:0-638 GCF_000485595.1 Priapulus caudatus | reverse complement strand
AACTACACTGCGATAGACTGCACTATACTACACTGCGATAGACTGCACTACACGACACTGCGATAGACTGCACTACACTACACTGCGATAGACTGCACTACACTACACTGCGATAGACTGCACTACACTACACTGCAATAGACTGCACTACACTACATTACACTGCGCTACATAACACTACTCTACACTGCGATAGACTGCACTACACTACACTGCGATAGACTGCACTACACTACACTGCGATAGACTGCACTACACTACACTGCAATAGACTGCGCTACATAACACTACACTACACTGCGATAGACTGCACTACACTACACTGCGATAAACTGCACTACACTACACTGCGATAGACTGCACTACACTACACTGCGATAAACTGCACTACATAACACTTCTCTACACTGCGATAGACTGCACTACACTACACTGTGATAGACTTTACTACACTACACTGCGATAGACTGCACTACACTACACTACGATAGACTGCACTACACTACACTGCGATAGACTGCACTACACTACACTGCACTACACTACACTGTGATAGACTGCACTACACTACACTGCGATAGACTGCACTACACTACACTGCGATAGACTGCACTACACTACACTGCGATAGACTGCAC
>NW_014595061.1:0-638 GCF_000485595.1 Priapulus caudatus | reverse complement strand
AATAGTATAAATGAATGCAATGTGAAATTATAATTTTTACACAATAAGAAATGTATAAATGTCATTGTTTTTCTCTGCAACTATGGCTTCCAGTCTGTGGGAATATACTTGGAATATTAGTTCATATTTTGTTGCCATTTGTTTTGTCGTATGCCATCTTTTTTGCACCAGCTGATGCTGATTTCTTTACTTACTAAAGGTAACAGGAGTGTTGTACCGTTACAACTTTCTCTGGGTGAAAGATGTAGTCAGGGTGCCAGATGTTGTAGGACACGTCTTTAAAAGAACAGTTGGTGAGTGAAGCATGTTCCATGTATCTTTCATTCTACTACTCTACTATTCTACCAATATAAATTATAGGCATCTTGCTAATTAATATGCTAATTGTGAGAATGGTTGTGAAACTAAGTAACATGCAAAATAGGCATTAAAACTAGCTAGGAATAGATTAAACAAAGACCAGTTGCAAAGAATGAAATTTAAATTTCTTTTGATCAAAGTAAATATTTTTCAAATTAAAAATGACATCAAATAAGATTATTATTGTTGTTATTATTATTCTTATAATAATAATAATTATATTATTAGTAGTAGTAGTAGTATTAATAGTAAGCAGTAGCAGCAGCAACAGTAGCGCT
>NW_014595060.1:0-638 GCF_000485595.1 Priapulus caudatus | reverse complement strand
CTGGCACCGACTCAGGTAGTAGCGTCATCGTGCAAGCCGACGGTAAGACTCTGGTGGCGGGGAGTAGTTTCAATGGAACCGATATGACTTCGCTCTGACCCGCTACAACGTAGACGGCACGCTAGACACCAGTTTTGGTGGTGGCGACGGCATCGTCACCACAGACCTCGGGGGGACTGATTATGGCCGAAGCATCACCATACAAGCCGATGGCAAGATTCTTGTGGCGGGGTATAGCGACACTGGAACCGATTATGACTTCGCCCTGACGCGCTACAACGTCGACGGCACGCTAGACACCAGTTTTGGTGGTGGCGACGGCATCGTCACCACAGATCTCGGGTGGACAGATTATGCTCGTAGCATCACCGTGCAGGCCGACGGCAAGATTCTGGTGGCAGGGACGGATCTCAGTGCAACAAGCGTTGGTGATTTCGCCCTGATACGCTACAACGTGGACGGCACCCTGGATACCAGCTTCGGCGGTGGCGACGGCATCGTCACCACAACCATAGGGTCGGGGTATGACAATGCCGATAGCGTCACCATACAAGACGATGGCAAGATTCTGCTGGCGGGGTTTAGCCGCAATGGAACCTATTATGACTTCGCCCTGACGCGCTACAACATAGACGGCT
>NW_014595059.1:0-638 GCF_000485595.1 Priapulus caudatus | reverse complement strand
GAGGTGAGGAGAGGAGAGGAGAGGGGAGGAGGGAGCTAGAGTAGAGTGAGGAGGAGGGGGGAGGAGATGAGATGAGAGGAGAGGAGAGGAGGGAGGGTAGGAGAGAGGAGAGGGGAGGAGAGGAGGGAGTAGAAGGGAGGAGAGAAGATGAGAGGAGAGGAGAGAGGGTAGGAGAGAGGAGGGAGGAGAGGGGAGGAGTGGAGTGAGGAGAGCGTCACGGATGACTACACGCACGACGATCCAAACTCAAGTTAACGTTATTTACATCCATTGGGATTTATATTTATTTTTTTTCGAAATCCATGTGGCAGCTACCCTCTCCCTCTCCCCATCGCCACCACAGAGGCTATACATCACGACAAGAGCTCATAATACGGGGTAATAGTACGACATTGGAGGGACATTGTAATTTCCAGACCACGGCGTTTCTCTCTTCCGAACGACTATTATTCTCCCGTTTTCCATAGTAATATCCGGAGTGAATATAACAGAGATTATTCACGATTATACTCTATTATTCACTCCTGGTATTATATTTAGTATGAAGGAATCGCAGAGAGAGACAGAGAGTAAGAGAGAGAGAGAGAGAGAGAGAGAGAGAGAGAGAGAGAGAGAGAGAGAGAGAGAGAGAGAGAGAG
>NW_014595058.1:0-638 GCF_000485595.1 Priapulus caudatus | reverse complement strand
GCAGACGATATTTCATTGGATCGAGATCTTCGGGATCAGTTAAGCTAAAAGCACTCGCTATATCTCTAAACCCCATTGGTTTTGGACTCTTATTTAAGACGTCCAGCATCAACTCCCTACTAGGAATCGGACGACCGTATTTTTCTTCTTCACGTTTCTGATGTGGATCTATATATTTCTTCAAAATATTGAATTATCTTTGTCTAATGTATGAAGCGCGTATTCTACTCTATTAAACGCATATAAAATACGTTTGTAAGCATATATACGGTATCTTGTCAGTAGTCTGCGAAGCATAGGCGAAACTCATCGAATGCAGAATAATCCGCTCGTGCGATCAACTCTCTGCGGACTCGCATACAGCAGGGTATTGTGGGATTAAGGGTTAGATGTCAAGTACTGATAGATAGATCGTAAACGTTCTTTTGTACCAGCAAAAAGCTGAACACCTTTCGACTTAACGTCCCTACCTGTTCCTTCAGGAACAACACAAACTAATCGGTGAGTGTTTACTTTAAATGAGACTTTACTTGAATTGATACTGTTTATCAGTATAATTTCATTAGAAAATTTCAAACATAGGCGAAATTATATGAAAGTATCCGGTTTAGCGCTGATCATGATCGTGTTACTAGTCA
>NW_014595057.1:0-638 GCF_000485595.1 Priapulus caudatus | reverse complement strand
AGAGAGAGAGAGAGAGAGAGAGAGAGAGACAGAGAGAGAGAGAGAGAGAGAGAGACAGAGAGGGATGATGTGTTTTTAGTTTGAACAATGAATCTCTATACTCTGTCATCACTGCAGACCACTCCGCCTGGCATTTTTCTCAAACGACTGCCATATGTTCATGAGCGTAATGTGACGCGGGCACAGAAGCTAGTGACGTAACATGAATGAGTGCGTGCACCGCACGCACGCACGCACGCACGCACTAACACATACACACACCGACACCACCGCAGTTCATAAACAGACAACATCGCTTCCTGTTTTGCTGCAACTAAGTGGGAGAACGAGAGGGGGAAGTGAAAAAATTTGAAAGCGATGTCATCGAAACGAAAAAATTCCTGGGATCTAAAAAGAAATGACGTTCGCAGCATTCTCTGCTCGTCTGCGCCATCCGACGCGTGCCGCACGCTAATTACACTTCCGCTTCCGCCGGCGTCATCGTGACGTCGCACAACAATGGCCTTATTAGGCAGGCGCTTTTTGTAACCGCTAGGTGACCTCCGTGACAACATAACAATTTTAATTGCGAGAGAGAGGGGGGGAGAAGGGGGAAGAGAGTGAGCGATAGATAGATAGATAGATAGATAGATAAATAG
>NW_014595056.1:0-638 GCF_000485595.1 Priapulus caudatus | reverse complement strand
GAGAGAGAGTCTATATTAGAAACGGTTTCACGCAAATTGAATTGGAAACTCTATCCTCTGCCAACGTTTGCATTTCTGCAGACATTAAAAAATACTCAGACCAACAGGCATTTAAAGAAGAAAAGAGAAACTGAATCTATTTCCACCGCCAAAACACACAGACGCATGCGCGTGCGCGCGAACATTAGATGCAATCACACAGGAAGTCAGCGCTTGCTTTCGAAACCAAACACCCCGCGAACCGACCCGTGTTTATTAGCACAATTAATCAAGCCTAGAACGGAGCCTCTAATTAGAGTACGGTTACAGCATCGACCAGGAACGACGGCCACTCCCCCTGCGAGCTCTCTTTGTGGGCCTTTTTATGAACGCGAGCCGAGGCGGATGAACATGCCACAAATCGCGCTTGTGTCGGCACCATGGCGCACGGCAGCATCAAAACATTATGATTACGCACGATGACGCGGGTTATTTATTATGAGCAGCTTGAGAATGCGCCCGCTGAGCACTAATTACGCTCTGCCGCGCTCGTGTGCGAGCAAGCGGGATGTTTCCTAAAAACTTTTACGATTTTTAAAAACTGATGTTGAAATGTTTTGTTCGTCAATCGGCGAGTCCGGCACGTGGCGCCCCCGCCC
>NW_014595055.1:0-638 GCF_000485595.1 Priapulus caudatus | reverse complement strand
GCAACATCAGGAAGTTATGATATCGAGAATGTTTTTAATAAGGAGTCCCCTTATTTAACAGGGAACGTTCTTGCGCAAGGTTCTTTATGGCATGTTTTTCAAGGCTGGTTCGATGGGCCAAATGATGTCATAAAAGGCCGGTGTTTGAATGTATTAAATATTAGTACTAACGTAACAAGAGAGCATGTATCTAATATTGAGCATTCAGTTCAATATCAGATGAGCGAACCAAAAGAGACAATTAGTTACAGTCAAGACACTAGTTCACTAAGTTCCATTTTTGATGATTTGCATGAGAAAAATAAAGCAGTAATTAGAGAACTCCTTTGCAGAGAGCAATTAGAGGCGATAGGACTATGACTTTAGATAGTAGCACTACAGTTCCAGCTCAAGGAAATGGAAGCTTTGGATTCTCTAATTCATATGATGTCCCCACAAATTCGTTTTCTCCTCAGAACTTTTCATGTGGTGACTTACTAAAAAATAGTATTGCTGGTGCCATGGCCCTGGTGTCTCTTGGTGTATCGCCAATGGCACTAGAAACCCCAACCAATCGTATTATAGAGCACAGCAGGTATTCTCAAACTATACGTAATAATTATCAGGCGAACTTATCAGGCTTCATTATTGAAAACGAG
>NW_014595054.1:0-638 GCF_000485595.1 Priapulus caudatus | reverse complement strand
GGAGCGGTGATCATGCCGCCGATCATAGGGGGCAGCGATGCGTTGCATCACGTCTGATCCGGTACCACTGCCGAGCATAATGGGTACCAGTCCAGCAATGATGACGGCAACCGTCATAGCTTTGGGGCGCACGCGCATTACCGCGCCCTCCATAATACAATCTTTCAAATCTTGTACTGTTTTTAGCGTGCCAAACATTTTGTGCTCTTGAATGGCATTGTTCAGATAGATCAACATAATCACGCCGAACTCCGCCGCCACGCCAGCAAGGGCAATAAAGCCCACCGCCACCGCCACCGAGAAATTGAAATTGAGCAGATAGAGATACCAAATACCCCCCGCTAGGGCAAACGGCAGCGAGAACATAATAATCAAGGCGGCGACCATATCGCGGAAGGTCATGTACAATAATAGCAAAATAATCAATAACATCATGGGAATCACCATGGACAATTTGTCTTTCACCCGCAGTAAATATTCATACTGACCCGCCCACGTGACCGAATAACCGGGTGGTAATGTGAGTTCCTCTTTGAGTTTTTGACGCGCTGTTTCAACGTAGCCGCCTAAATCCACATCGCGAATATCCACAAACACCCAACCATTGAGGCGCGCATTTTCGGTTTTGATCATGGGTG
>NW_014595053.1:0-638 GCF_000485595.1 Priapulus caudatus | reverse complement strand
GCTGCTGCTGCTGCTGCTACTGCTACTGCTACTGCTACTTCTACTACTGCTGCTGCTGCTGCTGCTGCTACTGCTACTGCTACTTCTACTACTGCTGTGCTACTGCTGCTGCTGCTGCTGCTACTGCTACTGCTACTTCTACTACTGCTGTGCTACTGCTGCTACTGCTACTGCTACTGCTACTGCTATTACTGTTGCTGCTGCTGCTGCTGCTGCTGCTACTGCTACTGCTGCTGCTACAGCATGATGTGTTAGGACTAGTATTAGTGATTAGTAAGCGCGTGATCGTATGTTGGACAGCCGCAGGGCGACGCATCCGCAGCATCCTCATCATCCTCATCATCCGCATCATCCTCATCATCCGCAGCCTCCTCATCATCCGCAGCATCCTCATCATCCGCAGCATCCTCATCATCCGCAGCATCCTCATCATCCGCAGCATCCTCATCATCCGCAGCATCCTCATCATCCGCAGCATCCTCATCATCCTCATCATCCTCATCATCCGCAGCATCCTCATCATCCGCAGCATCCTCATCATCCGCAGCATCCTCATCATCCGCAGCATCCTCATCATCCGCAGCATCCTCATCATCCTCATCATCCGCAGCATCCTCATCATCCGCAGCATCCTCATC
>NW_014595052.1:0-638 GCF_000485595.1 Priapulus caudatus | reverse complement strand
GAGAGAGAGAGAGAGCCGCCCACTCCGCGTCAGTATTACATGAAATAGATAAAAGAAACGCATGTATACGTCAAATTTCTAATGTGTGGCAGAGTTTTTACAAGGTTAAGGATGTCCACTATACGTAATGTACATATAAACACGTGTCGGGGTGCATGAGTGCGTACGTATGTGTACGTAGGCGTGCGTGCATGTGCGTAGGCGTGAGTTGCATGTGCGTATGCGTGCGTGCGTGAGTCTAAGCGTGCGTGCGTGGGTGTAAGCGTGCGTGCGTGGGTGTAAGCGTGTGCGTGGGTGTAAGCGTGCGCGTGGGAGTAAACGTGTGCGCGTGGGTGTAAGTGTGCGCGTGGGAGTAAACGTGTGCGCGTGGGTGTAAGCGTGCGCGTGGGTGTAAGCGTGCGCGTGGGTGTAAGCGTGCGCGTGGGAGTAAACGTGTGCGCGTGGGAGTAAACGTGTGCGCGTGGGTGTAAACGTGTAAGCGTAAGCGTGGGTGTAAGCGTGTGCGCGTGCGTGGGTGGGTGGGTGGTTGGGTGTAAACGTGTGCGCGTGCGTGGATGGGTGGGTGTAAACATGTGCGCGTGGGTGTAAACGTGTAAGCGTGTGCGCGTGCGTGGATGGGTGGGTGTAAACATGTGCGC
>NW_014595051.1:0-638 GCF_000485595.1 Priapulus caudatus | reverse complement strand
ACACGCCTCAGGTGTGCTTTGCACGCGCGGCGACGGTGACGCCATTTTTACGTTTGGCTTCGTTTGGCGTTTTCACGAGTGAGCGTTCCACCGCTTGCTGCGTCGAAAAGAATTCCTTCTCCGCAACCCCCTCCCCCCGACACATCTTAGGCAGGATAACAACCCCCTCCCCCCGACACATCTTAGGCGTGATAACAGCCCCCTCCCCCTACGACACAGCTTAGACGTGATAACAACCCCTCCCACCGCCCCCACGACACTCATGACGTCACAAAACCCCCCATTCCACCTTCCGCAACCCCTTAGATGTATTTACTCACTCATATAATACCACCCAGTCTACAGATCACCTCTAAAACGAACTTTCGCGTTCTTTTTTGTTTTTGTTTGTGCAGATTGTGCTGCGTCGGTGTTGCATATCGTGTTGTGTCTGGGCGTTGCATGTTCTAGCCCAGACTAATTGTATCTCATCGGGGTGCGTCCCAAGGCTTAGTCTCCGGCTTCTCTATCGATTAGCTGACCTCCTCTGCACTAAGTGAGAGCTTCTTTGTTCCTCTCTCTCTTACTCTTCTCTCTGTTTCTCTCTGTTTTATCCTTATCTCCCTCTCCCTCGTTCTCTCAATCTCTCTCTCTCTCGC
>NW_014595050.1:0-638 GCF_000485595.1 Priapulus caudatus | reverse complement strand
CGATCAATAGTTGGGCTGGTGATGAGCAGGCGCGTAGCTATGAGACGCATCCTGAAGCGCTCAAGCTGATCGATGAAATGGTCTCTGAACATGCTTTTGACAGAGACCTGTTGCTTGAGATTTTTGCAGCGGCTCGCTACAAGGATCGTATTGTTCAATTGATGGACGCGCCTGCTGAGGGCAAACCCTGGAAAGATTACCGGCCTATCTTTGTGACGACTAAGCGCGCGAATGGTGGCAAGGATTTCATGGCCAAGCATCGTGAGACGTTATTACGCGCCGAACAGGAATTTGGCGTGCCCGCGGAAATCATTGTCGCCATTATCGGCGTGGAAACACGTTATGGTACGCAGGCGGGCAGGTTACGCGTACTGGATGCCTTGAGCAACGTTGGCGTTTTATGTATGTCCCAGCCGTTGCAAGCGGTCTTCTTGCTACGTAAGGAGCGCTTCAAGTGCGCGCTTATTGTTTGACTCGTGGCCATGACGCGGTGGGGACCTCCCCCCGCCGGGGGGGCCAGCCTCAAAGGCTCCTATGCTAGGCTATTGGGTTTCCGCGGCTAGTTATATGCCAGTTATTATTCTGAAGTTATGCGAGTTGATTTTGACTGATTGATGGCCGCGTACGCGATTTTTGGC
>NW_014595049.1:0-638 GCF_000485595.1 Priapulus caudatus | reverse complement strand
TAATATTTGGCTGAGGATTTCACGCTGCTCAGCCTCTGATTTTTGCATCGCCTCCTGTGCTTGAGCGCGGATGCTTTCCACTTTCTCAAACTCATCCAGCACTAATTCTGAGGTGTCGCTAATACTATGCAGCGTGGTTTTAATATCCGCGAGAGGGGTTTCATCTAGCCAGTAATAGCGATTTACTAGGCGGTGATAAACCGTTGATAGCTGATTATAGAGCGTGGTGGAAACTTCTTGATTGTCGATATCACGCGTAATGCTAAACAGCTCGGAAATACCGCGAACTAACTCTGCATTACCAATTTTTGCGTAGAAGCTATTACCTGTCGGTACTTTGCTGGCGTAGTCTTGAGAGGTAAAGGCCGTTTGCCAGATTTGCATGGGGTGAATGCGAGTGGGTTCTTCGCCTTCGGCATGGAAGATAACCATGGTGCCATCTTCATCAATGGCATAACCATGACCGATTAAAGGGTTTTTAAGCTCTTTTTCGATCATGTTGTAGGCAAATAACGCCATTTTCCCTTCAATCACTTCGTAGAAGACGTATAGAACATCTTCGCCATTCGGTGAGCGTATGCTGCGCTTAAAGCGCATATCCTTCATGCTCTCACTAAAGTGTTGGATCTCTCCATTTT
>NW_014595048.1:0-638 GCF_000485595.1 Priapulus caudatus | reverse complement strand
ATAGTGCCGCCAGCAATAACCGCCTCGACATGTTTGAAGAAATGCGCCTTGCAGCGCTGCTAGCCAAAGCCGTGAGCGGACAAGCCAATGCACTAACCGCACACCAAACACTACATATGGGAACGCTGGCTGGCGCACGCGCATTGGGGATAGATCACTTAACCGGCTCACTCAGCGTAGGAAAAGCCGCTGATATTACCGCGATCAACTTCTCAGACATCAACCTCATGCCCTGCTACGACCCGGTTTCGCACCTTATTTACGCCGCCGCTCGCGAACAAGTGAGTCATGTGTGGGTAAATGGTAAAATACTGCTTAATGATGGACAACTCACTACCCTGGACAAAACGGAACTGCAGCACAACGCGGCATTCTGGCAACAACGAATTGGGGCAGCAACTAACCCATAAAGGGTAAAAGGAAAACAAATGGAAAAAGACGGAATCAATGTAGACCCGCTTGAAATTGAGAAATTTAGCCAGCTCGCGCACCGCTGGTGGGACCCAACCAGTGAATTCAAGCCGCTACATGAAATCAACCCACTACGGTTGAATTACATCGAAGAACTCGCCGGCATGGAAGGAAAAACCATCGTTGACGTCGGTTGCGGTGGCGGTATTTTGTCAGAAAGCATGGCC
>NW_014595047.1:0-638 GCF_000485595.1 Priapulus caudatus | reverse complement strand
ACACCTACCTCATCGGCTGTGAAGAAACCGGAGAAAGTGTGTTAATTGATCCCGTGATTGAGACGGTACAGCGCGATCTGGACGAAATCAAACGACTCGGCTTGAACCCAACTTACACCTTGGAAACCCATATTCATGCGGATCACCTCACGGGTGCGCGCAAAATGAGAGCCCTTTCTGGTAGTAAAATAGTGGTGCCTGCAATGGATGAGCTTGCTTGTGCTGACCTTGGCGTGAAAGAAGGAGAAGCCTTCAAAGTCGGCAATATCACCTTACATCCATTATTTACACCGGGTCATACCAGTACGCACCATGCCTATTTATTGGATACCGGCACGCATAAAATGCTGTTTTCTGGTGATGCTTTATTGATTGAAGCCTGTGGAAGAACAGATTTCCAGTCGGGCGATGCCAGTACCTTATACCGCAGTATTCATAATAAGTTTTTCAGCTTGCCAGATGAGACCCTAGTCTACCCCGGCCATGACTATGAAGGTCGTCAAATCAGCACCATACGACAAGAAAAACAACGTAACCCGCGCTTAGGCAACGAAACATCAGAAGCTGACTTTGTAGACTTGATGAATAATTTAAACTTACCCTATCCACGTAAAATTGATTTTGCCGTTCCGGGCAAC
>NW_014595046.1:0-638 GCF_000485595.1 Priapulus caudatus | reverse complement strand
AAACCTGTCCATGGCTCGTCATTACCGAGTGTTCTCCACAAATCTTCGAATGCTTCTGGTGGCATATCAGGGTGGCGCACAAGATTGTGGGCTTTACCAATGAGCTCTTCCTCTGTATATCCACTTACTTCAAGAAAAGTTTCGTTAACAAACGTTATACGACCCTTGGTATCTGTGGTCGATAAAATTAAAGTATTATCATCAATAGGATACTCGTTATTTGAAACTGGCAGGTTTGCTCTCATTGCTACAATTCTATTTTAAGTTATATATTATGAATAAATGAAAGGACGGACGGTATTCCGAAAACTTAAGCAGAATAAACAAGTGCTCTGATCTAGATCAAACAAGTCTGGTTCTGGCGATTGATAGAGTTGGTCCAATGGAATCGACTGTCCGCTTACTCTTGGTATGCTGTCATTTGGTAATGTGGGGTGAATGGCTTCAATGGGTCGACACCGGAACTTGACTTAACTGAACGTCTCTCTATTAGGAAACAATGCAATTCAATCTCAACCCCTCTGACACTGTTTGTTAGATCAGAGCTGAGTAATACATTCTAGGCTGTTTACAAGCGTTTCACTTTGACTTTATCTTCATTCTTTAACGCTTGAGCAAGATCATAAGCAAGTTGCATT
>NW_014595045.1:0-638 GCF_000485595.1 Priapulus caudatus | reverse complement strand
AAAGGTAATGTCTGCAGTGACATGGAACTTACTGCTTAGTGGTTGAGTGCCACCTATCATTAACGTTTCGGTGTTGGCTGTGCGATCTTTCGCCAGTTGGTATATCTGTTCGATATTTAAAACGGTTTTTAATTCGTCAATGCTTTGTTCCTGTCGACCAATTAAGGCATTGCTGGTTGTCAGCAACGGTGACTTACGCATGAGAGCGTTGACATAGGCGGTGCGTCCTTGATTAAAGAAAATATTGCTGTTTAATTGCAAAATGTTTATTTCATCGTAGAAAAGGTCGTAGTCAACTAGACCGTATAATGACATTTTTCTGTCACGATACCTCAGTTCGGTACCTATACTATTTTTATCTGTTAAGCCATCATTAGTCTGATCAAAATAAAATAGGTTCATGCTCCAGTGATCGAAAAATGAGCCTGTTTCAAAAGTGAACCCGTAGAATGATTTGTGTTTATTGATGGAACTTTTATTATCGATATCAACCGGAAAACCACCGATGAAGTTTAGTCGAAAATCTGGTGTGAATTGATAACCTAAAGAGAGCCCGTCATATCTTTTTAGGAGACCACCTACTGGCAATCTTTGTCGCCCAATTTGGCCGGAAGATCCCGTTTTTCGATGATTTACTT
>NW_014595044.1:0-638 GCF_000485595.1 Priapulus caudatus | reverse complement strand
TATATATATATATATATATATACACACACATGTACATAATACGTACACGTACACAGATGATACTGCTGGAGCAAACTCTCGGTGTGTGTGCGTGCGTGCGTGCGTGCGTGCGTGCGTGCGTGCGTGTGCGTGTGCGTGTGTGCGTGCGTGCGTGCACGATCATAAACAACAAAGCAAAACACGATAATATAACAACAAAAAACAAGAATAAAGAGATAAGAAATGAACTCACCTAGCGACATGGTCTGTAGAAACTCATTCATCTTACAGATAGCTTCTCCGTAAGGCCAGTACTCGAACGTGTAGATGGTGCTTGTGAAAGGCACAGAGATGAGAATGAGAACGAAGTCTCCAAGCGACAGGCTGACGATGTAGATATTTGGAACGTTCCTCATGCAGCTGTTTCGCAGCACGATGAAGATGAGGACGCCGTTGCCAAGGATACCTGAAGGTCGAGAGAGAGAGAAGAAATAAAGATGCGATGCGTTGGGTTTTTTTTCATGTGTTTTATTTATTTATTTATTTAGGTAATTATCCATGCTATAAGCATATACTTTTACAATATATTTTGAATTCATGAAATTGGATATGACTAGCAAGGATATGTACACAAAAGGTAAGACTATCACACTTATGAA
>NW_014595043.1:0-638 GCF_000485595.1 Priapulus caudatus | reverse complement strand
CTTATTGGCAGATGCAGCGGGGATAATCGTTGCTATACTTGCCGGATACTGGTTTTTTCACTAAATGACACCTCTATTAACTGTCTCAGGAATTCGTTGATATGCGTTTAATAATCGCACTGCTGATGCTTACACTGCTCAGCGCCTGCTCGATGGATAAGATGCTGGTGCGCGCCTCACTACCAATGATAGAGGGCGGTGTTGCCGCATTAAATCAGGAAACCGATTTAGAACTCGCTGAAGCATCCATCCCCACTAATCTCGAATTACTCGAAGGCATGATTACTATCGACCCTGAAAATATCGATCTGCACAACTATGCTGCACAGGCTTACTACGGATTAAGTTACGGCTTTAATGAAGACCATCGCCGCGAACGCGCCTCATCATTTTATCTAAGAGGGCGAAAACACGGACTCATATCTCTCGCACTTAGCGGCGCAACCGATTTAAACGGAACCATAGACGCTCTCCAAAGCAGTCTTAATAAGCTGGACAAAGATGACGTGCCTGGGCTTTTCTGGACAGCGAGCAACTGGGCAAAGTGGATTGATTTAAACAGAGACAAACCTGAAGGCATAGCGCAACTTCATCGACCAACCGCTATGATGCGACGCGTTCTGGAACTGGATGAGAAC
>NW_014595042.1:0-638 GCF_000485595.1 Priapulus caudatus | reverse complement strand
GTGTGTGTGTGTGTGTGTGTGTGTGTGTGTCGCACTCCGCTTCCTTTCTCTTGTTATTCTCTACTGCGTGGATTCGAAGTTTATGAGTCTCGCGTGCTGCTTAGCTGTAAATCCCGTTGTCCAGCCGTAATCCCACACGAGAAGGGGCACTCTTGCGCGGTCCAGTACTGTACACCACGCACATACACACACCCACACAACCACACACATACACACACACACACACACACACACACACACACACACACACACACACACACACACACACACACACACGCACTACACACACATGCCCACACATACAATTCATACACAAACAAACACACACACGCACACACACACACACGCACACACACACACACACCACACACATACACATACACGCACACACAAACACCCACACGTACGCACGCACACGCACACACATGTACGCACACATACACATCATGCACGCACACACGCGCACACACACGCAGGCACTCTCGCGCTCCTCTTCTCTCTCATCTCTTCACCACACCACACCACAGCACGACACACCACACACACACCACACACACACAAACACCACACCACACACAGCACACACACAACACACACACCAAACACACACACTCACTCACACACACACACACACACAG
>NW_014595041.1:0-638 GCF_000485595.1 Priapulus caudatus | reverse complement strand
ACATCCCAGCATCCTCCATCCAAAATGACGTCTATCCCGGATCCCGTCCATCCAGACATCCCAGCATCCCTCCATCCAAAATGACGTCTATGCCAGATCCCCGTCCATCCGGACATCCCAGCATCCCTCCATCCAAAATGACGTCTATGCCCGGATCCCCGTCCATCCGGACATCCCAGCATCCCTCCATCCAGAATGCATTCTATCCCGGATCCCCGTCCATCCGGACATCCCAGCATCCCTCCATCCAGAATGCAATCTATCCCGGGTCCCCGTCCAGAATGCAACCTATCCCGGATCCCCGTCCATCCGGACATCCCAGCATCCCTCCATCCAAAACGCCTTCTATCCCGGATCCCCGTCCATCCGGACATCCCAGCATCCCTCCATCCAAAATGCCTTCTATCCCGGGTCCCCGTCCAGAATGCAACCTATCCCGGATCCCCGTCCATCCAGACATCCCAGCATCCCTCCATCCAGAATGCAACCTATCCCGGATCACCATCCATCCGGACATCCCGGCGGATCCTCTCTCCCGGCATCCGCTACGGCTGCGTCGTCACCATCGCCATGTCGACCCGCGTCGTCCCGCCGACTGTCGTCCCGCCGACCGTCGTCGTCACGGCCGCAGCCTCCGT
>NW_014595040.1:0-639 GCF_000485595.1 Priapulus caudatus | reverse complement strand
CCTTTCTGTGCCTGTACGGCATCTCGGCTATCGGCTTTTGCGCTGGTGTAGAGTGCGGCGATATAGACATCGAAGATGAATTTGGTTCTGAAGCCGACGCCGTTTAGCTGTATTTCAGACTTAGCGTCTTGAAGTTTTACTGTATCGGGAAAATTAACCCCTTCGAATTCGACTGCTTGAGTGAGGCTTGAAAGTGATAATAGGATAGATGTTAGTACTGCTTTTTTTAGACGTTTCATGAAAGCACTCCTTACTGTTAGATAGGGATAGAAGAGTTTTATTTTGTGATTGGCTTACGATAGCACACAGCCTGTATTGTTATCTACAATACAGGCTGAGTCTGAAAAAGATTATTACGGGGTTTGGTTCGCGGCTTGCAGCTCTATTGCTTCCTCGGTAATCGCTCCTGCATTACTCTACCTTCTAAATCCATTTAGTCGTGCAAACCCTGCATTTGTACATCCATGGCCTGTACGGCATCTCGGCTATCGGCTTTTGTGCTGGTGTAGAGTGCGGCGATATAGACATCGAAGATGAATTTGGTTCTGAAGCCGACGCCGTTTAGCTGTATTTCAGATTTAGCGCCTTGAAGTTTTACTGTATCGGGGAAATTAACCCCTTCGAATTCGACTGCTTGAG
>NW_014595039.1:0-639 GCF_000485595.1 Priapulus caudatus | reverse complement strand
GATTGGTCGCATAATGAAAGGCTGTATGTAGCAGATAAAGGTAATAACAGAATTTCAGTGTTTGGGCTTGATGGGGTGTTTATTCGGGCTATTGGTCAAGCGGGTCTTAAGGATGAGCAAAAGTTGGAGGAGCCGTCACAAGTCTTTGTGGATTTACAAGAGCGTGTTTACTCCTTTGAGAAGGGCAATAAAGGACGAGTTTCAATATTCAACCATGACGGAGCTTTGCTATCACAATTAACCAATGCAGATTTTAATAAGTTAGTAGGTGGTAGTGCTGAAATAATCAATATAACGATTGATGAAAAAGGTTTGTTGTATGCCGCAGATGGTGAGAACGGCCGAGTTTTACAGATAGACTGGATGGCAAAAAAACTCTTATCAAGCTTCGGCAGTAAGGGTGAGCGGCGCGGCCAGTTTGAAGAGGTAACAGGCATGACGTTATTGGCAGGCAATAAGCTAGCGGTTGCTGATAGTGAAAATAAGAAAATTGAAATCTATCGTTTACCTGCAAATAACAATAAGTCGCTCAAAAAAGTTTATTTGCCTACAGTTGCATATGAGCGCTCGATAAAACTAATTGTTCATCAGCTTATCGCTTACGCGGTGGCAACGTTTTGTGTTTAGACAACGATAATA
>NW_014595038.1:0-639 GCF_000485595.1 Priapulus caudatus | reverse complement strand
ATAAAGAGTGAGAGGATGTGGGAGAACGAGGGAGCAAGAGCGCGCGCGAGAGAGAAAAAAGTGCGAAGAAGGACAGTGACATAAAGAAAGAAAGAGAGGGAGGGGGAGGAAGACACGGAGAGAAATAAAAGAGAGAGGGAGGGAAAGAAAACGATTCTATTTCCTCCCCCCCCCGCCACGTCCGTAATAACAGATCAGGAAGGATCTATATCAGAAGCAGAAACCAATACACGCCTCTATATCAGTACCATCTCCGCTTTCCCACTCTCCTGCTCTCTATTTTTGTTCTCTTCTGCCGTGTATAAGACTAAATCACTAAATCCCAGTTGTTGTTTTTATCTCCCTCCTTCTAGTTCCCAGTCCCTCTTCCCGTGGTCTTTCCCGTCCCTCTCTCCATAGTCTTCCCCGTCCCTCTCCCAGTAGTCTTCCCCGTCCCTCTCTTCGTAGTCTTCCCCGTCCTGCTCCCCGTGGTCTTCCCCGTCCCTCTCTTCGTAGTCTTCCCCGTCCCTCTCCCCGTAGTCTTCCCCGTCCCTCTTCCCGTAGTCTTTCCCGCCCCTCTCCCCCGTGGTCTTCCCCGTCCCTCTATTCGTAGTCTTCCCCGTCCCTCTCTTCGTAGTCTTCCTCGCCCCTCTCCCCGTA
>NW_014595037.1:0-639 GCF_000485595.1 Priapulus caudatus | reverse complement strand
AGAGAGAGAGAGAGAGAGAGAGAGAGAGAGAGAGAGAGAGAGAGAGAGAGAGAGAGAGAGAGAGAGAGACAGACAGAGCAGTAGATGTGATGAGTAGGATAGATGTAGACGTACCTGTGGATCGACCATGGCGATCATAAACACAACAGCAAACGCTAGAACGGACAACAGCACCCCGCAGCACCTGTACGAGATAAACATCCCACATGTAGTATCGTGTGACGACAGACAAACGCAATACATGGTCATGTAATACATTGCAGCATGTCATGCTATGTAACTGTTGTAACATGGTAATGTTACATTTGTTCCTGTTTCAAATTAGCAATCTATATAGGGTCATAGCAATGTCATACATGCAGCAGCTATAGCACTAAGCCCGAGCCATTAGCTGTCATCGTAACATGTATTTGATATGCTGCTGTAAGCGTGTATTGTATCGTGCTTGCTATAACGTGCTCATTGCTATTGGCTCCCTATAAGTGTATGTATGCTGGGCACCCCACGATGTAACGCTGTATTATGTTGATGCCCCCTGAACAACCCCTCGCCGTGCCTGCAAACGTCAGCTATCCTTCGCAGCCCCCCCCCGCTCCATCCCTGACGCCTCCCCGCTCCACCCCAACAATAAAACAAAAC
>NW_014595036.1:0-639 GCF_000485595.1 Priapulus caudatus | reverse complement strand
TTCTATCGTGCTCTCTCTCTTTCGTCGCGCGCTCTCTCTCTCTCCTCCCCCTCCTCTCTCTCTCGCGCGCGCGATCTCTCTCTCTCTCTCTCTAGCTATCTATCTCTCTCTCTCTCTTTCTCTCTCTCGCAGTTTCTTTCTCTCTCTCGCGCTCTCTCTGTTTCTCCCTCTTGCTGTGTGCGTACTCCCGGTACTATACCCCATATCCTAACCCCACCCAGCTCCCCTTCCCCTTTATCCTCCCTCTTCCTTCCCCATCGCCTCTATCCCCGGGAATCCCCAGGAATGCGTGACCTTCCGTCAGCGAGGATAACTCGATTACTTCATTCGATACTTCATTCGCACGCACGCACGCACGAACGCACGCACGCACGCACACGCACACACGTACTCACGCACACATGCACGCACGCACTCACGCACACACGCACGCACGTATGTACGCACGCAAGCACGCACGCACACACGCACTCACGCACGCACGTATGTACGCACGCACGCAAGCTTGCTGTGTGCGTACTCCCGGTACTATACCCCATATCCTAACCCCACCCAGCTCCCCTTCCCCTTTATCCTCCCTCTTCCTTCCCCATCGCCTCTATCCCCGGGAATCCCCAGGAATGCGTGACCTTCCGTCAG
>NW_014595035.1:0-639 GCF_000485595.1 Priapulus caudatus | reverse complement strand
TGTGTGTGCGTGCGTGCGTGCGTGCGCGTGCGTGTGTGTGTGTGTGTGTGTAAGAGAGTGTGTGCGTGCGTGCGTCTCTATCCGTGGACGTCGGGCTGCGATGATAAAACAAACACACCGCCGCGGTGTTGCCTCTCGTCCTTATCGGAAATCTGTAAATGTCATTGTGTGTATATTTACCGACCGGTGGCGAGATGATTTTCAACTGACTGGGCAATTACAGGCAACCGCCGCCATCGCCAACGCCGCCGCCGCCATCGCCAACGGCGCCGCCGCTGTAAAAATCAACGCCAACTCTATCGATTAACTACGCCCACGGCGAGCTCCGAGCGCGACGACGTCGGCCGAAGATCCTGCCGCACAGCTGAGAAAACACGACGCGCCGACGCCGTATACCTACGCGCATGCGCACTGAGCGTGACGCGTCGCGCAACTGTCGTGTGATGCGGGTTCGTGCATGATCGGCTGTGATCGTGAGTTTCCGGACGATAGGAATGTAATGGTTGGTGTACGAGTGTTGTGTGTATATCTGCTTTTAATTGGCCAGCCAGAGAGCTTCTCTCTCTCTCTTTCTCTCTCTCTCTCTTTCTTTATCTATCTCTCTTGCTCAGAGAGAGGGCGAGAGAGAGCAAGATAGAG
>NW_014595034.1:0-639 GCF_000485595.1 Priapulus caudatus | reverse complement strand
AGCATATATGATAATATAGATATATAATAACATATTTATAATATAGAGATATTATAGCATATATGATAATATAGATATATAATAACATATTTATATTATAGAGATATTATAGCATATATGATACTTATAGAGAGATTATAACATATTTATAATATATATATATATTGATATTATAATATATGATAATATAGATATATAATAACATATTTATAATATAGAGATATTATAGCATATATGATAATATAGATATATAATAACATATTTATATTATATAAAGATATATAATAACATATTTATAATATATATATATTGATATTATAATATATGATAATATAGATATATAATAACATATTTATATTATATAGATATTATAACATATATGATATTATAGAGAGATTATAACATATTTATAATATAGAGATATTATAGCATATATGATAATATAGATATATAATAACATATTTATATTATATAAAGATATATAATAACATATTTATAATATAGAGATATTATAACATATATGATAATATAGATATATAATAACATATTTATAATATATATATATTGATATTATAATATATGATAATATAGATATATAATAACATATTTATGATAATATAGATATATAATAACATATTT
>NW_014595033.1:0-639 GCF_000485595.1 Priapulus caudatus | reverse complement strand
TTACATGAGGAAGAAGGTTACATTGGGGGAGAAGGTTACATGGGGAGAAGAATACATGAGGAAGAAGGTTACATGGGGGAGAAGGTTACATGGGGGAGAAGGTTACATGAGGAAGAAGGTTACATGGGGGAGAAGGTTACATGAGGGAGAAGGTTACATTGGGGGAGAAGGTTACATGAGGAAGAAGGTTACATGAGGAAGAAGGTTACATGGGGGAGAAGGTTACATGAGGAAGAAGGTTACATGGGGGAGAAGGTGCACAGAGCTGTAATCCTTCCTATTCGCTGCTAACTGTTCCCTTCATATTGACCCAACGATATAGACTGTCGCCGCTCCTCGCTGCACTGCCATGTCAGACCTGCACGGACGCCCACGACGCCCATCTACTTCCGCGCCTGCCTCGTTAGCTACCTGAACTTTGTTAGCATTCGTTAGAGTTAACGAGCCGTGCAGCGTCATCAAGAGGCTGTTAATTAGCGCGCCGGTCCCCGAATGCTCTGCTGCCGTAACCACGGCGACCCGCTTTCAGCCGCGCATCACGAATCGTCGCCGCTCAGTGCTCAGGGCGCCCTCTATATTACCGGTGATCTCCGACACACGTGTTGAGCGCCCTCTATACCGCCGCACCACACGCCGCGG
>NW_014595032.1:0-639 GCF_000485595.1 Priapulus caudatus | reverse complement strand
GCACAATCATCGCTATCGGTAACGACAATAACGACGTTTGAACCTTGCAGTGCTTGAGCACTGCCGATACTGCTTTGCTCGTCATTTACTATCAGAATATCGGCTTCATCTGCTGCACACTTATGGAATTTTTTGCCTTTTTTAGCCGTAAATTCAATTACACGATCAAAGACGGCTAGTTCTTTGGGAGATAAGCCAAAAAATGATAGTCCGAGGCTAGTATCATTGCCCATGTTTAACTTCCAAGTTCTTGTTGTGAGTCGGTTATGCTCGATGCATTCAAGTAATTCTCTACAATTGTTTTCAAGCTTGCACTATCAACGGGTTTCGTAAGGTAGTGATCTACGCCAGCTTGTTTGGCCAATTTGCGATGTTTGACAGTGCTGCGTGAGGTGACCATTACGACAGGAATATCATGCATTTCGGGCCATGTGCGTAGAGATTCAACCATTTCAAGGCCATTCATTTTGGGCATTTCTAGGTCGGTGATGATTATTTGGAAGTTTATTGTCTCTACCTTTTGCAATGCGTCGAGGCCATCAATAGCAGTGATGATTTCATATCCCAGTGGCTGAAGTATTAAACTAATGGCTTTACGATTACTGAGAGAGTCATCGACGACTAATATTTTTTTCTGAT
>NW_014595031.1:0-639 GCF_000485595.1 Priapulus caudatus | reverse complement strand
ATCTCGGTTTTTCCCGTTGTTGGGTCGAAATAAAGATCCACGACATAGACTGAACGTACATTCGCATCCCCTTTGAGCAAGGGCGCAAAATTACCACGCCAGCGTTGATAATTAATATGCTCATGACCACCCAGTAGTAGGCCAACTTCAGGATTATCTTGCAGCAGCGTTTCATCATCGCTAATGGCTTGCTAATGCGACCGTCGTGGTTGTGACGACTTCTTCTGGCTCAAAGCCTTGTTCACGGAAAGCATCAAACGCAATAGTCACCCAATGATCAACGACCTCCTTGACAGCGTTGTCTTCAGCTAAGTTATCATTAATCGGAACAAACGTGGGTTTGATCTCGGTTTTTCCCGTTGTTGGGTCGAAATAAAGATCCACGACATAGACTGAACGTACATTCGCATCCCCTTTGAGCAAGGGCGCAAAATTACCACGCCAGCGTTGATAATTAATATGCTCATGACCACCCAGTAGTAGGCCAACTTCAGGATTATCTTGCAGCAGCGTTTCATCATCGCTAATGGCTTGATGGGTCAGTGCGATAATAAAGTCGGTGTTATCTGTGAGCTGTTTGACTTGTTCACTCGCGGTCTTTAGTGGGTCTGTATAGCTCACATAGTCTGGATTGTTAGC
>NW_014595030.1:0-639 GCF_000485595.1 Priapulus caudatus | reverse complement strand
TGTGTACGTGTGTGGTGTGTGTGTGTCGTCGTCGCGTCGTCGTGTGTGTGTGTGTGTGTGTGTGTGTGTGTGTGTGTGTGTGTGTGTGTGTGTGTGTGTGTGTGTGTGTGTGTGTGTGTGTGTGTGTGTGTGTGTGTGTGTGTGTGTGTGAAGAACTTTATCCGCATAACTACAGTCAGGCATCATGTCCCCATCACTCCTCCTCCTCTCCCATCACTCCTCCCCCTCTCCCACCACTCATCCTCCTCTCCCATCACTCCTCCCCCTCTCCCACCAATCTCTCACCATGATCCCTCCTCACTCTAACACTCTCTCCCTTCCCCATCACTCTATCCCTATTTGCATCACCCACCCCTGCCTATCGCCCCTCCCCTACCCACTTCACATCCTCCCCTTCCCCTTCACCTTCTCCCCCTTCACCTCCTCCCCTTCCCCTTCACATCCTTCCCTTCCCCCTTCACCTCCTCTCCTTCCCCCTTCACCTCCTCCCCTTTTCCCATTCACCTCCTCCCCCTTTCCCCTTTACCTCCTCCCCCTGCCCCCTTCACCTCCTCCCCCTTTCTCCTTCACCTCCTCCCCCTTTCCCCTTTACCTCCTCCCCCTTTCCCCTTCACCTCCTCCCCTTCCCCCCTTTTACCT
>NW_014595029.1:0-639 GCF_000485595.1 Priapulus caudatus | reverse complement strand
CTCTCTCTCTCTCTCTCTCTCTCTCTCTCTCTCTCTCTCTCTCTCTCTCTCTCTCTCTCTCTCTCTCTCTCTCTCTCTCTCTCTCTCTCTCTCTCTCTCTCTCTCTCTTTGTTTCTCTCTCTCTCTATGCCTGTCTCTGAACGTCTTAATGCGATCCCTATATATGATCTGACGCTCGTGAATAGCGGACGCCAGGTTTCTGTGTGTATCGCTCCTCTCTGTTTAAGCCACTTAGCGGCCGAATCTGCCTCTCCTAATTAGACACGACAGAGCACGGACAGACTCCCGCTGCTGTTTACAGCCGCGTGGCCGGGGCCGGGGCTAGCTGCGCATTCATCAGATGCTGCTATCTCGGCCGTCGATCATTCCTTACGCGAGATCGCGAGGTTTTCTTCGCTATTGTGACACATGTTACGCGATGATTCTGAGTGAGTGGAGGGTCGGCGTGCGTGCGTGCGTGCGTGCGTGCGTGCGTGCGTGCGTGCGTGCGTGCGTGCGTGCGTGCGTGCGTGCGCGCGTGTGTGTGTGTGTGTGTGTGTGTGTGTGTGTGTGTGCGTGCGTGTGTGTGTGCGTGCGTGCGGCGGTGCGTGTGTGTGTGTGTGTGTGTGTGTGTGTGTGTGTGTGTGTGTGTGTGTGTGT
>NW_014595028.1:0-639 GCF_000485595.1 Priapulus caudatus | reverse complement strand
GTGTGTGTGTGTGTGTGTGTGTGTGTGTGTGTGTGTGTGTGTGTGTGTGTGTGTGTGTGTGTGTGTGTGTGGGTGTGTGTGTGTGTGTGCTTGGCAGCATTGGTATTATCGTAAAACCTTCCAAAATAGACGGACCCAAATGCGTATATACGTCGTGAATTAAACGTTCAAATACACACACTCGTATTCTTTGCACGTTTCATCGGTACAGCTGCTGTATATATCAATATTGATGCTTTTTTTTAATTAATGTACGACAAAATAGCATTAAAGGAAATGTAAACTATGGCCATAATCAAGGGCACGAAAACGTCTGGTACGTTCGTCACCACATGGATATTCGGAGCGTTTATTGTAGTTCATCTGAAATAGTTTGTCTTTATTATTGCAAGGCTTAACCTGGCCAACAATATTTTGTTGCTGCTATCTTGTCTTACGATGTACAGGAACCTCGCTGTACAGCATAGCATAAACAACGCACTTGCATTACGCATTTTTAATATCACATATACGCGCGCGCATGCACTCACGCACACACGCACACACGCACACACACATGCACACACGCGCGCACACACGCACACGCACACGCACACACACGCACACACGCACGCGCACACACACACACACACACACACA
>NW_014595027.1:0-639 GCF_000485595.1 Priapulus caudatus | reverse complement strand
ACACACACACACACACACACACACACACACACACACAACAACACACACACACACACACACACACACACACACACACACACACACACACACACACACACACACACACACTCACTCACGCACACACGCTTGGCCCCTGCCATGCGAGCAGCTATCGCAGCTACGGTTAAATATTTTGCAAAAGCCAGGAACGTCGGCCAGAAACGTCGGCCCGGAACGTCGGCCAGGTACGTCGGCTAGGAACGTCGGCCAGCAACGTCGGCCAGCAACGTCGGCCAGGAACGTCGGCCAGAAACGTCGTCCAGGTAAGTCGGCCAAGAACGTCGGCCAGGAACGTTGGCCAGGAACGTCGGCCAGGAACGTCGGCCAGGAACGTCGGCCAGAAACGTCGGTCAGGAACGTAGGCCAGGTACGTCGGCCAGAAACGTCTGCCAGGAACGTCGGCCAGGAGCATTGGCCAGAAACGTCGGCCAGGAACGTCGGCTGCACGCGGCGATTCGCTTAGCGGAGCGCTGCCCGTACAACTGATCAAGCTAAACATTCGTCTGCTTTGTTGCTCCGTCATCATGGAGGAAGAGGGGAGGAGGAGGAGGATGAGGAGGAGGATGAGGAGGAGGAGGAGGAGGAGGAGGATGGAGGAGG
>NW_014595026.1:0-639 GCF_000485595.1 Priapulus caudatus | reverse complement strand
ATCTTCGCTCTCGAACCTGCATCGCGTGCACCACCGATGATTTCAATCAGATTTTGATCAACTTCTGGCACTTCAAGTTTGAATAATTCAATGAGGAACTCAGGTGCTGAACGGCTGACGAATAACTGTGGGCCTCTGATTTCAGCGCGAACTTCGGCGAGGTAACCTCTAAGCCGGTCACCCGGGCGAACCGCTTCACGTGGAATCATATCTTCACGTGGAATAAATGCTTCTACGTTTTCACCAAGATCTAGGAAAACATTGCCACGCTCAACACGCTTGACCGTACCCATGACGAGTTCACCAACTCTGTCTTTATAGGCTTCAACCACACCGGCACGTTCGGCTTCTCGTACTTTTTGCACGATAACCTGTTTCGCTGTCTGTGCCGCGATACGACCAAATTCAACAGAATCGATCTGGTCTTCGATAAACTCACCTTCCTGAATATCAGGATCATCGATCTGCGCTGCTTCTAACGTAATCTGCGCAAGAGGAAACTCTGTCGGCGCATTATCTTCAGGACAAACAACTTCCCAGCGACGGAACGTATCGTACTCACCCGTCTCGCGATCGATCGCGACTCTGACTTCAATATCTTTACCATGTTTCTTACGGGTCGCAGTTGCTAACGCAGCT
>NW_014595025.1:0-639 GCF_000485595.1 Priapulus caudatus | reverse complement strand
TGGGCTATCGCGTAAAGCCTAACTTCAGTGTTGAGAATGAAGCGGCTATTGCTAAACCGCCAGTGGTTGATTTCAATTCGACAGCTGCACCTGCAGCCCAATAAGTCACAGCCGATGCAGAGGGTACTACAAAAATTCACTCAAGTTACCTTGCTGATGCTGCTCTTCGGGCTGAGTCATCTCGCTTGGGCTGATCTCCTGCCGATACCCGAATTAAAACAGCGAGTCACCGATTTTACGGCAACCTTAAATAAAGATCAGCTGGCTGCTTTGACGGAACAATTGGCTGCATTGGAAGATAGTAAAGGCAGTCAATTAGCGGTATTAATTGTGCCGACGACGCAAGCAGAAGCCATCGAAGATTATTCTTTGCGGGTGGTGGAAAAGTGGAGACTAGGGCGTAAAGATGTTGATGATGGAGTGCTGCTGCTGATCGCGACTCAAGATAGAGCCATTCGCATCGAAGTGGGTTATGGATTAGAGGGCGCGATCCCCGATGTCACCGCCAGTCGCATTATCAAGGAGTACATTAGCCCCGCGTTTCGTCGTAATGACTATTACGGTGGTATCAATGAGGGTGTCGAACGCCTCACCGCCCTGATTAATGGTGAACCACTCCCAGAGCCGCAATGGGGGCAG
>NW_014595024.1:0-639 GCF_000485595.1 Priapulus caudatus | reverse complement strand
ACTCTCTCCCCCTCTCTCCTGCAGCAGATGCTAATCTTCGCAAGTGCATTCATATGAAGCCATTACTCGCTCGGCTGCCTGCCGCCTGTCTGCAGCTTACCACTGGTTTCCTGTAAGTCTTCCTCGTTACTCTGCCGCCTTCATCACTGTCGCATGCAGCGCAATGGCGAGAGGATGCTGCGGGAGAAAGATGCTGCGGGAAGATGCTGAGGGAGGATGCTGAGGGAGGATGCTGGGGGAGGATGCTGAGGGAGGATGCTGAGGAGGATGCTGAGGAGGATGCTGAGGGAGGATGCTGAGGTAAGATGCTGGGGGAAGATGCAGAGGGAGGATGCTGAGGGAAGATGCAGAGGGAGGATGCTGGAGAAGCTACGCCAAAGGAAGCAAAGCTAAAGGAAGTAACGTCAAAAGAAGCTACGCCAAAGTAAGCTACGGTGAGGGAAGCTATGCTAAAGGAAGTAGCGTTAAAAGAAGCAACGCTACAGGAAGTAGCGCCAAAGAAAGTAACGGTAAAGCGATCCACACGCGCAGATGACTAACGAGTTCGTGAGCACAACCTACGTGTTGTGCGCATGCGCGATGCGGGCGCTCGCTCCCCCCTCGTGTCATTAGTAGCTGCGCATGGTGGGGAGGCTGTGG
>NW_014595023.1:0-639 GCF_000485595.1 Priapulus caudatus | reverse complement strand
TGTTCTTCAAGCCTGCTGCGGCCTACCAGAAAAAAATTACCAAGGCAGATGGTTCGCAAGAGAATTTGCCTGATTTAGGTGATCTGACGGATCCCGCTTTACAGAAAAAGTTTCCAGATATCCCGGAATATATGGGCAGCAACCCAGCCAACATGGGGCTTGGTATCAAGCGTGAATCTCCAAACCATTACTGATCAAACCATTACTGATCAAACCATTACTAATCGAATCATTAGTAACCGTAAATATCTAATAATTTAAGAAAGAGAAATATTATGCCTACATTTGTATATATGACTCGGTGCGATGGTTGTGGACATTGCGTTGATATCTGCCCTTCAGACATCATGCACATCGACAAAGTCACGCGTCGCGCTTACAACATTGAGCCAAACATGTGCTGGGAATGCTACTCATGTGTTAAAGCCTGCCCGCACAACGCGATTGATGTTCGTGGTTATGCAGATTTCGCCCCTCTGGGTCACTCGGTACGAGTCATTCGTGATGAAGAAAAAGGTGTCATTGCGTGGCGGATCAAATCCCGCAACGGTGAAACAGACATGAATCTGCTAGCACCTATCACAACAAAGCCCTGGGGTACGGCAATTCCAAAGCTGGCTGATACACCTGAACCCAGCC
>NW_014595022.1:0-639 GCF_000485595.1 Priapulus caudatus | reverse complement strand
GTGTGTGTGTGTGTGTGTGTGTGTGTGTGTGTGTGTGTGTGTGTGTGTGTGTGTGTGTGTGTGTGTGTGTGCGTGCGTGCGTGTGTGCGTGCGGAGTGTGGGTGCGTGCGTGCGTGCGTGCGTCTGTGTCTATGTCTGTGTGCGCGCATGCGTATGCGTACGTGCGTGCGCATATCTACAGATGCGGGTGCAAAATTATTTATTTGCAACACGACATCTAATGCAGTTCCAAGCTTTCACTCGACGACGCTGCGCCGAGCTAGTTGTGCGTTTGGCGCGACACTCGTGCGGGCTATGCGGTAACACGCTATGCCACACCTGTGCTAGTATTAGTTTGGCGCGACACTCGTGCGGGCTATGCGGTAACACGCTATGCCACACCTGTGCTAGTATTAGCATCGCACAGATAACATCACGCCTTCACAATGGCGCGCATCTGCAGCGTAGTAGTGACACAGTTATTTTTCCAATTGGCTTTTCGCTGCTCCCGAACACAAAGGCAAGATCCGCGCGAACAGTAGTTACATGAAAACTGACTGATACATACCCGCAGAGACACGTAGCGCACACGCAGACGTGCGCACTAACGCTCATACACGCGCGCACACGCGCGCACCGCACGCTTCGTACATAATTATA
>NW_014595021.1:0-639 GCF_000485595.1 Priapulus caudatus | reverse complement strand
GGCTAATGCTAATGCCTGTTCGATGCTGCTGGCAACGTCGCAGCCAGTTGCTGACCAATCGGCATTGGAGGTGATCACGATGTTTTGCCGTCCTGGCAATGCTCTGCCAATCGATTCAAAGGTCTTGTGGCCCATGATGATAGGCTTTCCCAGAGTGGTTTTTTTAAAAAGGGCCAAATCGGCAGGCAGGTGCCATGGTAGTTGATTGTTATTGCCAATCAGGCGATTTTTATCCATCGCACAAATTAGCGAAAGTAATGGTTTAGACATTGGCGCTCCGGTCTAATACTGCGCGGGTAAGTTTGGCAAAATCATGGCCACTCAAATTTTCTGCCCGTAGTTTCTTGTCGATGCCCGTATCTTCGTAGATTTCGTTAGAGACAATGGGCTTCAATGAATTAGAAATTGTTTTTCGCCTCTGCCCAAATGCACTCAGAACGATTTTAGAAAATAAACCAATGTCACCGACCTCAAAATCGGCCTGGGCACGCGGTAACAGACGAATGATCGCGGAATCTACTTTAGGTGGTGGTGTAAAGCTGCCTGGAGCGACGTCAAACAGGTACTGACACCTGCATTGGTATTGAATCATCACCGATAGCCGTCCGTAATGCTGGCTACCTACTTCGGCGACGATAC
>NW_014595020.1:0-639 GCF_000485595.1 Priapulus caudatus | reverse complement strand
CCACCGCCTCGATTTACTGAAGCAAGCTTGGTTAAAACACTCGAAGAATACGGCATTGGTCGACCTTCTACTTATGCCAGCATTATCACAACACTCATTAGTCGTGATTATGTTGAGCTAGAAAACAGACGTTTTACCGCAACGGATATTGGAAAAATCGTAACGCGTTTCTTAACCGAGCACTTTGCAAAATACTTAGATTATGATTTCACCGCAAATTTAGAAGACGCACTCGATAGTATTTCTCGCGGTGAAACAGAATACGTACCATTGCTTCGCGAATTTTGGACGCCGTTTGACGAGCAGTGCAAAGACAAAGACGAAAACGTCAGCCGTGCTGATGTAGCGCAATCACGCCATATCGGTACAGACCCTAAAACAGGAAAACCTGTGAGCGTTCGCATGGGACCGTACGGCGCCTTTGTTCAAATCGGCGATAAGGATGACGAAGATAAACCCGCGTTTGCTAGTTTACGACCTGGTATGAAGATGGACGACGTCGACATGGACACTGTTGATTTTCTTATGCAGTTACCACGCGACATAGGCGAAACACCTGAAGGTGAAGCGCTTACAACTAACTATGGTCGCTTCGGCCCCTACGTTAAATACGCGAGTAAGTTTGTTTCCATTAACAAA
>NW_014595019.1:0-639 GCF_000485595.1 Priapulus caudatus | reverse complement strand
ATGGTAGGATATACCTACTGTGTCATCAGTAAAGGAGGGGAGAGAGGAATATGGGAATAAAGGAAGAGGGGGAGAGGGGAAGAGGGAAAGAGGGAAGAGGGGGAGAGGGGGAGAGGGGGAGAGGGGTGAGGATGCGTGGTGAATAAGAGGTAGAAACTGCCTGCCTCCGGTAACGGCTACCATCATAACATACGTGTATTGATGATCTATGAAGCTATACGGATTTATATACGTGGATGTAGAGGTTTCACGCGTATAAGATGTGTGAGTTCTATACACGCCGTGGACAGTCTATATATAGTCTGTCGCTGCATCACCGCGTGATGTTCTTTATTACTTCACCTGTTTACATAGAGACTGTTATAGATAGAGAGCGATACGCAGTCGCGCTATTATCTGATTGTCAAGTTGATTTGGGTCGTTGTGAGCGCCATTGTTCGCCACCAGATGACGCTTTTGTTTGCTACCAGGTGGACAAATGGTGCGAAAATCCCGTTGCGTGCTTCGCGCCAACACCTGCGTGTGAGGTGAGAGAGAGAGATAGAGAGAGAGAGAGAGAGAGAGAGAGAGAGAGAGAGAGAGAGAGACGAGAGAGAGGAGAGAGAGAGAGAGAGAGAGAGAGAGAGAGAGAGAGAGAGA
>NW_014595018.1:0-639 GCF_000485595.1 Priapulus caudatus | reverse complement strand
CGGGATGCATCCTGTACATCGTGTGGGATGGTCGTGAGCTATATCGATGTCGCCTAGACAACGTAACGTTACCAACCTCCCGCCGCCGGCGCTGCATGACTTCCGTCTGCACGCACGAACGCACGCACGAACGCACGCATGTCCCACCGCCCGCCCGCCCGTCTAACCGGTAGCCAGCCCGCACGCACGCACGCACGCACGCACGCGCGCGCACACACGCACGCACGTTCGCACACACGCACGTTCGCACACACGCACGCATGCACGCACGCACGCACACATACGCACGCACGCGCGCACGCACGCACGCGCACGCACACATACGCGCGCACGCGTATCCCAATGTGCCGCCTGTGTCCGACAATCGACCGGCAGCTTAAAAATCATTTCTTTCAAATCCATTAATTTATCACGTCAGAGGAGAGCACGAACAAACGAGCTTCTCCCGCTGATCGGAAACAAAACCCACTAGGGAGACGATAAAAAGATGAGAGAGAGAGAGAGACAGAGAGAGAGAGAGGTGGAGGGAGCGAGAAAGGGGAACGAGAAGGAGAGAGAGGGGAGAGAGAGGGGGTGGAGAGAAAGGGAGCGAGAGGGAGAGAGAGTGGGAACGAGAGGGGGGAGAGGAGGGAGAGAGAG
>NW_014595017.1:0-639 GCF_000485595.1 Priapulus caudatus | reverse complement strand
TCTCTCTCTCTCTCTCTCTCTCTCTCTCTCTCTCTCTCTCTCTCTCTCTCTCTCTCTCTCTCTCTCTCTCTCTCTCTCTCTCTCTCTCTCTCTCTCTCTCTCTCTCTCTCTCTCTCTCTCTCTCTCTCTCTCTCTCTCTCTCTCGCTCTCAGAATATAACTATCAGCCGCTTACTGCTCGGCACCGCGCGCGTGAGGCATAGTTAGCAGGCACAGCCCGGTGATTGATCTTACACCAGCCAGCCCGCCCATAAAGCCATTCCACATTACTGTTGGAAGCAAAACAAATAACCTCTACTTACTTCCTATACATGCCGGCAGACACTTTCAGCTATACGTTACAGGCCACAGCCGCACGCAGCATTGCAGCCTGTTTTAAACAGTCTCTAAACCGAGTAGGTAGGTACGCAGAGGTGGACTGCCAAGGCATAGCGGCTCACCAAAGGTCCACACTAACTGTCTGAAGTACTGTTTAGATGCCAGAAGTGATTGCAGCAGCTAGGGGGGCAGCAGCAGAGCTGGGGCAGCAGCAGCAGCAGCATCACTCCACTTCTTCCTCTCGCCCTCTTTCTCTCTATTTCTCTCTTCCCCTCCCCTCCCCCTCCTCCCTCCCCCTCCTCTCTCTCTCACCTGTTGACGG
>NW_014595014.1:0-640 GCF_000485595.1 Priapulus caudatus | reverse complement strand
TGAACAGTATCGTATGACCGACAAGCAGGAATTGCTCGCTGAAATTGGACTGGGTAACCGTAACCCCAGTCTGGTGGCGAAAGCGATGTATGAAATTAAAGACAGTGACAATGTCTTCGACAATACCGGTAAGCCGCTGGCGATAAAAGGCACCGAAGGCATGGTGGTTTCATTTGCCAAATGCTGCCGCCCGGTGCCGGGCGACGCCATCGTCGGTTATATGTCTTCCGGCAAGGGCATCGTTGTCCATCAGCAAAACTGCCCCAACATCACCGAAACATCCAGCGAAAACCGACAGTTAGCGGTGCAATGGTCTGATCATGTTGAAGGCGAATATCTCGCCTATATGCGCGTACAGGTCGCTAACGAGCGCGGTGTGCTGGCCACTTTATCGGCGGCTATCGCCGATATGTATTCGAATATCGAGCACGTTAATCTCACCGAAAAGGATGGTCGCATTTCCACCATGGAATTTGTCGTTACCGTGAATGATCGCATTCACCTCGCCCGCATTATGAAAAAGTTGCGGAGTTTGCCGGTAGTTAACCGGATCTGGCGTAAATAAGCCCGCTCCGCTCAAGTCAGTTCGTAGGTTGGTGTTAGCGAAGTGCCCACTGCTCCATTGACATCAGTCACGTAC
>NW_014595013.1:0-640 GCF_000485595.1 Priapulus caudatus | reverse complement strand
TAGAATGACTGATAATAATCAGCTGTTGCATCCTAAAATATGTAGCTCTAGGTACTTAAGTCCTAGGATAATTTTATATAATTAATACAAAGGAGAGAAAAGATGGCTGAATGGCGTCAGGTAGCAAAGGTTTGTGCACTAGGTGATGGACACATTAGCACGAAAGAAGTTGATATTCTTCGTGTGATCATTCTTGCTGATGGTACTGCAAACAAGAGTGAGTTAGCATTTTTACCCAACAAAACTCAGCATAATATACTATACGCTTAAAACTTAACCACAGCTTAAACTCTATTAATATTCGATTAAATAAGCCTTTAACAGACGAACTTTAGGTAAAATAAAATAGAATAGCCAATAAAAATAATCACTAGGCTTTATTTACGACACGAAACGAATGCCACGTTATGAAAACATCCGTCTTGATTCTCGCTGTTAAGCCTATAAATACCTCTAGCGTACAACTCGACAAAGAAGTTCAAGAAATTTAAAACGACATAGCGCGGGCAAAATACCGTGATGACTTTTCTATCAAAGTCAAATTTTCCGTCAAACCACGCGAGTTTCAAGGGGGAGTTAATAAGGGAGTAATTTAAGTACATACTTGCAATTTTAATCTCACCCCTGTTGTTATATCAAC
>NW_014595012.1:0-640 GCF_000485595.1 Priapulus caudatus | reverse complement strand
TCATTCTTTTGGTAGTGCTTATACTCTGAATGCAGATCACGAATATCGCCAACAACAGTGAAATCTGCAGTCACCGCTCCTGCCACTCCGGCACCCGACCTGCCTTTTCCAGAGACAAAACCATTCACAAAGTTACTGACATTATCTTTGATACGCCTATCACTCGTATCGTCTTGTTGTAGTTGCCGTTGGTATTGATCGTAATAAAGGCCGTATCCGTGCTGTTTTGAAATATTGATATACATTTTCGCATCATCAAAACGACCTTCATCAAGTGCCTGGCTAATTTCTTTATCCAAGGTCTGTGCACTGATAGTAGTTGTTATCAAGCGATGGATATCGGCGGGAGCTTCTTCGTATTCCCAATGTCTGGCTAACTTCTGTAAGCTAACGGCAAAGGCAGAAAGAGAAATGATTAAGAAAATAAGTCTAAGTGATGCTCGCACGAAAATAATATCTCACTATCAGCCAATAACTTCACGGTCTTTGTCTAGGGGTGAGCGCATCTAACAAGTATGGGGTTAGACATACACCCTTCATCATCCTTGGTGAAGGTATTGTAAAGGCTCGGCATTACCACAAGATGATGTACTCATTTATTCCGCAGATTAAAGAGTCACACTAAGATTTCGGTAACGGG
>NW_014595011.1:0-640 GCF_000485595.1 Priapulus caudatus | reverse complement strand
GCAGCAGATATATGAACTTGCTAGCAACTTCCCAGCACCGGAGCTTGCAGAAGCTTACTCTTCACTCTCACGTACGAGCCACACACACCACTAGTCCGAGCACTGGTCACACATGTACACACACCACTAGTCCGAGCACTGGTCACACATGTACACACACCACTAGTCCGAGCACTGGTCACACATGTACACACACCACTAGTCCGACCACTAGTCACACATGTACATACACCACTGGTCATCACACCCATGTACACCCCACCTAGTCGAGCACTGGTCCACACAGCTGTAATACACCATGGGTCAACACATGACACGACACCCACATCCGACACTGTCACACAATTACACACACCACTAGTCCGGCATGTCGCACATGTACACAACACCACTAGTCGGAGCCTGGCCTCACACATGTACACACACCACTAGTCCGACCACTGGTCACACATGTACACACACCACTAGTCCGAGCCACTGGTCACACATGTACACACACCACTAGTCCGAGCACTGGTCACACATGTACACACACCACTAGTCCGAGCACTGGTCACACATGTACACACACCACTAGTCCGAGCACTGGTCACACATGTACACACACCACTAGTCCGAGCACTGGTCACACATGTACACA
>NW_014595010.1:0-640 GCF_000485595.1 Priapulus caudatus | reverse complement strand
GAGAGAGAGAGAGAGAGCAGATCCGACACACCCGCCGCTGCTGCCGCCTCCGCTTTCATCCTTCCTTCGCCATTATCTCTCTCTCCGTCTTTCTTTGATGTTCCCCGCCCGCCGCCAGGTGCCGCCATTGATCTAGGCGTGGCGCTGCGATCGGTGGCACGGGAAACGAGCGCGGCTAATGTTCGTGAATGTTCGTGAATGTTCGTTAATGTTCGTTAATCTTCGCGAATTTCCGCTAATGCTTCGATAATTCGTAGCTTGATACTCGATATTGAAGGAGCTTAGTGGGGTATCGCGTGTCTGGCGAAGGAGGAGGAGGAGGAGGAGGAGAAGGAGGAGGATGAAAAAAAAGGAAAGAGGAGGGGAGAAGGAGGAGGATGAGAAGAAAGGAAAGAGGAGGGGAGAAGGAGGAGGGGAGAAGAAGGAGGGGAGAAGGAGGAGGATGAGAAGAAAGGAAAGAGAAGGGGAGAAGGAGGAGGAGAGAAGGAGGAGGGGAGAAGGAGGAGGATGAGAAGAAAGGAAAGAGAAGGGGAGAAGGAGGAGGGGAGAAGAAGGAGGGGAGAAGGAGGAGGATGAGAAGAAAGGAAAGAGAAGGGGAGAAGGAGGAGGAGAGAAGGAGAAGGGGAGAAGGAGGAGGATG
>NW_014595009.1:0-640 GCF_000485595.1 Priapulus caudatus | reverse complement strand
GAGAGAGAGAGAGAGAGAGAGAGAGAGAGAGAGAGAGAGAGAGAGAGAGAGAGAGAGAGAGAGAACAGGGAACATAGATGACAGCCATATGCCTGGGTCACTGTTCTTTCGTATAGTAAGGAGCCGTATCTCCCGACCTTAATACGCTGAGCAAACACACTTAGCAATGCTAATATTTTTTCTCGCCTCGCTGCTCCCTTTATGGTGCTGTCCATCTGTCTGTCGGCAGCTAGCTAGCTTCCGGTGACACGAGCTGCCGACGCACAAGGTTGTGTTTACCGCAAGCCGTGGCTGCTCATCTACACTTACACGCATGCACGCGCGCCAACACGCATGCACGCACGCACGCAGACACGCACGCAAGCACGCAGACACGCACGCACGCACGCACGCAAACACGCTATCGTGCGCACGAACACACATTCGTGCGTCTGCCCGTCTTACCTCCGCAGTCCGCACCATGCACAAATGCGTTCTCGGGCGTTCGCACGCGCGCGCGCACGTACTCACGCACGCACGCACACACCACACATATACACACAGACCCACACGCTAGCACGTACACACAGACACACACACACATACACACACACCGCACGCACGCACGCACGCACGCACGCACGCACACACACATACACAC
>NW_014595008.1:0-640 GCF_000485595.1 Priapulus caudatus | reverse complement strand
CTAAATTTTTAGTCATAGGGAAAATTAACAAAAAGCACTGGTCTGCTGTCATAACATATCGAGATGAAAATATTCGAATAATCTCCGTTAGGAGATCAAGAAAGGCAGAGGTAGCGCTTTATGAAGGCTGAAAAATTTGATAAAAAATTTGATGATAACGAAATGGATATTATCGATGACTTAGACCTTTCGTCAATGCGAAAACTAAATCAAGTGCAAAAACGGGTAAATGTAGACTTCCCTACTTGGGTTATTGACTCTCTCGATAGAGAAGCAAGTCGTATTGGAGTGACGCGCCAATCTATCATTAAATTATGGCTAGTAGAGCGGCTTGAAGAACGCTCTGTAAAGCTATAAAGATCTTGATAGATAGTGCAATTAGACGGGTTCCGCCTAACGTTAAAATTAGTCCTGAATCCGTGAAGCCATATTTCAGCCAATTACCGAAACTACCAACATCTAGATCACCTTCTTTTAGTTATAAAGAAGTTTAGCACAGAGAATGAATAGAGTAGCATTAGCATCACCTCCTTCAATGTATTATTCCTCTGCAAGTGGAAGGATTAAATACTTAAAATAGTAGTGAACAATTAATAAAGAGCACATGAGGCTCAAAATGATAAAAACAGGGCTACAAGAC
>NW_014595007.1:0-640 GCF_000485595.1 Priapulus caudatus | reverse complement strand
TCTCTCTCTCTCTCTCTCTCTCTCTCTCTCTTTCTTCTCTCTCTCTCTCTGTCTATCTCTCTCCTTCTCTCTCTCTCATTCTCTCTCTCTCTCTCTCTCTCTCTGTGTGTGTCTCGCGCGCGCTGTCTCTCTGTCTATCTCTCTCCTCCCCCGCTCTGTTTCTCTTTTTCTTTCTCTCTCATTCCTTCCCACCTCTCTCTCTCTCTCTCTCTCCCTTTCTCTCCCTCCCTCTCTCTCCCTCCCTCTCTCTCCCTCCCTCTCTCGCGCGCTCTCTCATTCCTCCCCCCTCTCTCTCTTTCTCAATGCTGCTGCTTGCCATTCTTCTCTTCAGACGGCCGGAAAGCGTTTTCTATGTGGCATTACCTGCGAAGAAAGACTCCCCCGCCGCGGCAACCCACCGCGGGGCAGTTGAGCGTGCAGCGTCGCTGAATGGTGGCGGGTGCGCGCGGCGTGTATGCACGCATAGAGCGAGTCTGAGAGAGCGATTAGAGAGCTGCTAGTTGTTACTTGTTGCCGAGCTTGTGTTTTTCCGCGCAATTCGATCCGCGCGTCCGTTACTACCGCGAGAGATATTTCGTTCTTCGGAGGTTCTCAATCTCGCGACGCGCGCGCTCGCAACCTCTCCCTCTTTCTCTCTCTT
>NW_014595006.1:0-640 GCF_000485595.1 Priapulus caudatus | reverse complement strand
GTACTATTCCGGATTCTGTCACATGAAACCGCTCACGATCTAAATCGATATCTTCGCCGATAACGGTATCGTCTTCGATGCGGCATGCCTTATCGATAATGGCACGTGTGATCCGACAATTTTTACCAATTGATACTTTAGGCAGGATAACACTATCCTTGATGACGGATCCTCTTTCTATCTCAGTGGCAAAGAAAATAACCGAACGTTTGACCAGAGCACCGGAAAGTATACAGCCTCCAGAAACCAGTGAATCGATAGCTTGGCCACGCACATCATCATCATCGAATACAAATTTAGCGGGGGGATGTTGGGTCTGGTAAGTCCAGATAGGCCAATCGCGTGAGTACAGGTTCAGTTCTGGCTCAACCTCACATAGCTCCATATTCGCTTTCCAGTAGGAATCGAGCGAGCCCACATCACGCCAGTAAGCTGAATTACCCTCTTTGTTCAAAAACGGATAAGCGCGCGCGTTACAGGTTGAAATACTTTTTGGTACGATATTTTTTCCAAAATCATGTGCTGAGTCTATATCTTCAGAATCAGCAATCAAGCTTGCATACAGATAGGCCGTAGAAAAAATATAGATACCCATCGAAGCCAGTGCTTTATCCCGTTTATCAGGCATAGCTTCAGGATT
>NW_014595004.1:0-640 GCF_000485595.1 Priapulus caudatus | reverse complement strand
ACCCATTCACCCAGCCCACCAGCCAGCCAGCCAGCCAGCCAACCATCCACCAGCCAGCCAGCCAGCCAGCCAGCCACCACCCATCCAACCACCCACCAGCCACCAGCCAGCCAGCCAGCCAGCCAGCCAGCCAGCCCACCCACCCAGCCACCCACCCATTCACCCAGCCCACCAGCCACCCTGCCAGCCAGCCAACCATCCAACCACCCACCAGCCCACCAGCCACCAGCCCCGGTCCGCCCTGAGGCAGACGCAGGTAGTAATTAACGAACATGTCGTTAATTGCCGTCTATCTAATTATGATAAATACACAGTAAATTATCGATAAATTGGGCAGAATTATGGTTGGCTGTGGTCCCGCTGCGATAGTCCAGCGCCCTCCCAAGAGAGAAACATCATCCCGGGGGAAGTCCTATCCCGGAGAAACTTTTCTCTATACATATATATATATATATATAGATATAGATAGATAGATATATATATATATCATAGTAGCAGCAGCAGTAGCAGCAGCAGTCGTAGCAGCATCTAATCAGAGCAAAGATAATAAGGAGGAAATATATATATATATATATCATTGCAGCAGTAGCAGCACCAGTAGCAGCAGCAGCAGCAGCAGTAGCAGCAGCAGCATCAGCAT
>NW_014595003.1:0-640 GCF_000485595.1 Priapulus caudatus | reverse complement strand
CACACACACACACACACACACACACACACACACACACACATATATATATATATATATATATATATATATATATATGGCCGGTGTAATTTAATAGCGCTACTATATTTGTATGCTGTTAGGTTATCATTTCACGACTATAAAGATTTCATGTGAAAAGTCTCTGACATCTAAAATGTCCTAAAATAATCTAAAATAATCAAACACGCGCGAAAGGCTAGCTCGTATCCCAGCGCGCGCGAACCGCTATACGGGTGGTACTTTGCTGCCACCTATCGCATGTTCATGATGGTTTCAAACACCACTCCAGCTTGTACAACCACTAAATATAACGTTGAAGCTCTCAAAACATTGTAAAAATGTTTAGAAGGTCATAGCATGTATTTAAGCATGACATGTATTAAGCATGACATGTGTTAAGCATGACATGTATGCAAGCATGACATGCATTTTAAGCATGTACATAGCATGCATGTAAGCGTGCTGCATTCCCGAACGTTTGATACGGAATGATTTAGGCGCGAGTGTTGGTCCTTCGAATACATAATAAATAATACGAAGCGAATAGTCATGTGTTAGTTTAGCATTACTATAGGTGTTGAACAACAGTAAAGGGCGTCTATAGGCGGCAGGCCTGAATAAG
>NW_014595002.1:0-640 GCF_000485595.1 Priapulus caudatus | reverse complement strand
TACACATACACACATATATATATATATACACACACACACACACACATACACACATACACACCAGCATCACCAGCATCCACGCTGACTCCTGCTTATACTGAAACACACATACACATACACACATATATATACACATACACACGCATACACACCAGCATCACCAGTATCCACGCTGACTCCTGCTTATACTGAAACACACATACACACACACATATATACATACACACGTACACATACACACCAGCATCGCTAGCATCCACGCTGATTCCTGCTTATACTGAAACACACATACACACACATATATATACACACACATACATACACACCAGCAACGCCAGCATCCACGCTGACTCCTGCTTATACTGAAACACACATACACACATATATATATATATACACACGTACACACCAGCATCACCAGCATCCACGCTGACTCCTGCTTATACTGAAACACACATACACATACATATATATATATACACACACACATACACATATACACACATACACACCAGCATCGCCAGTATCCACGCTGACTCCTGCTTATACTGAAACACACATACACACACACATATATATATACACATACACACACATACACACCAGCATCGCTAGCATCCATGCTGACTCCTGCTTATAC
>NW_014595001.1:0-640 GCF_000485595.1 Priapulus caudatus | reverse complement strand
AGTAGCAGCAGCAGCAGCAGCGCGGCAGCAGTAGCATCAATAGCAGTAGCAGCAGCAGCAGCACACCACGACCACCAGCACAGCAGCAGCAGCAGCAGCAGCAGCATGACAGCCACCGCGACGTGAGCAGCTAAACGCACGCACCGACGGTGGCGTTCTCCCACACCTGCACCGACTCGTTGACGGGCAGATTCAGGAAGACTGGTTTGTTGTCGTTCGTGTCGACGACACGCACGTAGCACGGCGCCGCACGGTGGCGCACCGGTCGCCCGTGGTCGTAGGCGACCACCGTGAAGTTGATCCAACTGCAGTCGGCGCAGTCGTAGTCGATTGGACTGCGCACGCGCAGCTCGCCTGCAAGCACAACAATGATGAAAGTGTATAGGGGCCATTGCGTGCGGTTGCTGTGTTATTAGATGCACATTAGGCGCTATATACTGAAAGACAATTGCCTGGAACTGCTACAAGTGAATGCAGTATAACTATACTCGTGGTAGATTCACTTTACTCTCTATGGCTGGACCACAGTCTAAATAAACGGCAGTCAGTCAACATCGTCAGTGTCGATTTAATACAAATTAATTAATTTAAACAAATATTAACTTGCCATATATATATATATATATATATATATATATAT
>NW_014595000.1:0-641 GCF_000485595.1 Priapulus caudatus | reverse complement strand
GACACACCCAGACCTCGTCACATTGAGACCACAACCGCCTGAAAATTCAAAAAGTAAAACCCCCGTCCTCAGCATAAAAGTTGATGTGATTCGTTCTCTGTGTAAAAAATTAAACCATACCAGCCAATTTGGAGGCTTTCGCGTAGCGATCATCGAAGATGCAGACTTCATGGTCAGCAGCGCATCAAATGGTTTACTCAAGACCCTAGAAGAACCGGGCAACGATGTGCTTATCATTTTAGTCAGCTCAAAACCGGCCAAATTGCCGGTAACGATCCGGAGTCGTTGTCGTAAAATCCGCTTCGAAATCCCCGCGCAACAACAGGCGGTTTCGTGGTTATCCTCTGTCGGTGTGAAAGACAGCCAGCTGGCACTCAGGATGTCACATGGAGCGCCGCTTGTGGCCAGAGCGCTTGATGAAGAACGAATGGCAGAACGTCAGCTGCTGACAAAAGCATTCACTGCAACGTTAAATAATGAAGTTTCTATCAGTTATGCAAACACGCTGTCATCACTGCCAAAAGAGAGGGCATTAGACTGGTTGTTTGACTGGACATGTGATCTGATTAAGCTCAAATCGTGCCAAAACAATATAACCTTGATCAATAGCGATTGCGAATCGAGTTTGAAACGCATCGCGT
>NW_014594999.1:0-641 GCF_000485595.1 Priapulus caudatus | reverse complement strand
GCGCATCAGGTTTACAGTGTTGACCATTACGTCATAGATCATCCCAAGGAACTACAGAAGCTGATTGACGTCACCGGCGGTGGTGATGGCAAAGTGGTGTGGTCAGGATTGTCACACCGACTCATGATGCACAGTATAAACTGTCGGATAAATTTGGCATTTCCGCCGAAGAAGCGCCCGAATTACTCAGACAGGTACACGATGCGCATTTTCAAACCGGTGTGGCGTTCCATGTCGGCTCGCAATGTCGTTCTCCCCAGGCATTTGTCGATGGTGTTAAAACTGCACTGGGTGTTATCGCCGAAGCCAATGTGCCGGTTCACTACCTCGATGTCGGCGGTGGTTTCCCCGCGCTGTATCAAGACGATCAACCACCGCCGCTATCAGAATATTTTGACGCGATTCACGAGGCGTTCGAGCAAAACAAGCTGCGCCGCGACTGCGTGCTCATGTGCGAGCCCGGTCGTGCCATGATCGCTAGCGGCTGTACACTGTTGGTACAAATTCAATTGCGCAAAGGCGACCAGCTTTATATTAATGATGGCATTTATCAAAGCCTGTCGGAAACGCTATCCGGTGGCTTTAAGCTACCCGCTCGCTTGATCAACCCTAATCGTAAAATATCCGAGAACTACCAGGAT
>NW_014594998.1:0-641 GCF_000485595.1 Priapulus caudatus | reverse complement strand
ACACACACACACTCACACACACACACACACACACACACACACACACACACCGCGCACGCACGCATGAATGCACGCACACGTTCGCGCACGCACGCACGCACGCACGCACATGCGCACGCTGGTCATCCGTCGCACACTAACAGCTCATGTTCGCTCACTCGTCAATTATCATGACCCTCCATGACCCCCCCCCCACCCCCACCCCCGACCCCGCCCCGTCCGTCTCATCTCGCTTCACCTGCAGTCATCGTTGTGATGGTCGCGGTGGCGGTGAACGAGAACTGTCACCTACTATACAGCACTCTATAGCGAGTGTATTTCCATACACACGCACACATGTGCGCACACGGACGCACACGGACGCACACGGACACGCATGCACGCGTGTGCGCACATATTTACCCACACACACGTACGCACGTACATGTACGCATACACGCACGCGCACATACGCACGCACGCACGCACACGCACACGCACACGCACGCGCACATACGCACACACGTACGAACGCACGCACGCACGCGCACACACACACACACGCACACGCACATACGCACGCACGCACGCACGCACGCACGCACGCACGCACGCACGCACCACGCACACACACACACACACACACACGCACACACACACAC
>NW_014594997.1:0-641 GCF_000485595.1 Priapulus caudatus | reverse complement strand
GAATCTTGAAGACGGTGAAAAGATCAACGCCATCTTACCCGTCAAATCATTTGATGAAACACGTTATATTTTCATGGCTACCTCATTAGGCACCGTCAAGAAAACACCACTGTCTGATTTCTCACGCCCACGCAGTAATGGCATTATTGCCATCGGCTTGAATGAAGGTGACTTCTTAGTTGGCGTCGCACTAACCGAGGGCAAAACATGATGTGATGCTGTTCTCAGACAACGGTAAAGCCATGCGTTTTGATGAGAACGATGTTCGCCCAATGGGTCGTGTTGCGCGTGGTGTCCGTGGCATGAAACTAAAACCCGGAAGCAAAGTGATCTCTATGCTTGTTGCTGACAGCGAAGAACTCGCCGTACTCACCGCAACCGAAAACGGCTTCGGTAAACGCACACCAATCAATGAATACACTCGCCATAACCGTGGCACTCAAGGCATGATCGCCATCAAAACCAGCGAACGTAATGGCAAAGTTGTTACTGCCAAACTGGTTAAAACCGATGACGATATTATGTTGATTACGACCGGCGGTGTTCTCATTCGCACGCGTGTCAGTGAGATCCGCGAAATGAGCCGTGCAACACAAGGTGTCACTCTCATTAATCTAGATAAAAATGAAAAACTTGTCAGG